>NC_065561.1:5757575-6060606 GCF_022605725.1 Anthonomus grandis grandis
CCGCAAGTCAGATTCATTCAGCCTTTTGAATTCTTAGGATATTTTTTTCCGTTGTTGTAGACCTAGACCAAATGACGTATATCTCTTCTCTTTCTCTTTCACCTTTCCATATAGGTAAAAATCTAACCTAACCTATTTATACTAAATTCTCGAACATTTATTGCAAAATCCACTTGACAGCGTTAAAGTTGTAGATACATAATAATATAATATTTTGTTAGACCACCTGAACAATTAACAATTTTTGGTTTAAACTTATCAAAGACCATATCCTATCAAAAAGTTAAATAATTGACAATATTTCAAACTGGTCACGGCGTGTTACAGAATTAGTAGAGCAGCGATAGGTATAAAAATTCATAATAATTCTAACCTAGCCTAGCCTAGCCTAAATCTTAATTAAAGTTTACAGGGAATGGCCATGAACGTTAAATACACTCAGGACTTCTCTCCTTTCATCGAGTCAACACGTGTTTGTTCTTTGTTCTTTCCTTTTGTTCCAAACTCGTTCTTAGACTACTTTCAACCCCTAGTTGGTGGTTTGTTGATTCACGCTGGTAACCAGGTCGGACAATGCCAGATGTATCATGGGAGAAGCAGACTACGACGTTTTACCCGACATTGAGAACCAACTAACCTCACTTTACAGGATAAGCGTGGGTTAACATCATGAAGAAAGTTATATAAAGAGAATTGAAAAAAAAAAGAAAACACACTCAACTAAATATTATGTGGGTATCTTGGTGTGACACACGACTTAAATTCTTAAACTCCCGAACTTCCTTTTTAAAAACAATTTATTAATTAAAATTACAATAAGTATATGCTACATGAATAACGGGCTACAATTGACTAACTCAAAAATGGCGGACACAATGGTTTTATTTCGGGAAAACGGCAGAGTCAGCATCTTGGCTTCTGTGTGGTTTACAGGGTGGCTCGTCACATAACTCCTCCCCCCTTAGCTTTAACTTAACGGGCTAAAGTTGAAGTGGAACATCTCCTAGGTTGATCTGTTCTGGAATCTTGGGCTTCTTTTATCATTTAGTAGACTGGAACCTTTTATAGCAACAATAGCTAACTGCAATAGCAATTAAACAATAAATAAATATTGTCCATAAATTTGGGGGTTCAATAATCGACTGTTCTGCTAAGGGATTAAAGGATGAATTCTGCAAAACTTGAAACTTGACTGCATGAACTTCATCCAGTTTGATGTCTTCGAGGTGAACTTGAAAGCTTGAATTATCTTGGACCGTTGGTTCTTCGGTTGTTGGCAGGATCATTGATTGGCTATTGAATATTGGTTGATTAATCAGGAAACGTCCTTGACCTGCGTCTGCATTTCACAACTTCGTGGAACATTGAAAAGGAAACTGCCTTACAAACAAATAGACTCAATGTGATGAGTACAATTAAGGTTAAAAACTTCGGGTTCGGGAAAAAAACTCCAATCAATTGGTTAGTTTCATCAATAGGTAGGACTCTGGATCTTGTTACAAGAACTTGGACTTTTTGGCATGTGGAGGTGTTTTTGTTGTCCAGTACTCGGATCTCGCAAGGTTCATTGACTCCATTTTCTTAAGGGGGTAAGCTGACAGATGTAGTCTATTTATTACGCGGAAGAAGCGCCTTAAATTGACTTCTATTAAATATTGGTACAGAATATAAATGATAATATTTAAAATCAAAAGCTTGCATAACTGGGACTCTTAAAAAGTATGTTATTTTGTTGTTAGAAATATAACATTCAATGTTAATGAACTTTTGAATTATAAAAGTATTTTTTAATATTATTTTAAGTGGTAACTTATTATTTTCTAGCCTTTTTTCGATCTTTAAAAGTTCCTTGTATAATTCGTTTGTTTTTTATTATATATTATTTATTATGTTTTTTATTATACTAGGGTGCATGACATTCATTTTTGCAAAAGTGATGGAATTCTCGATATCCTGTAAAATCGAATTAATTATTTCATAAAGATTAACTGATCAAGATATTCTTTAACAGCAAAATAGCGACCTTCAGAACCTAAAATAAGCGAATATATATCGTTAATTTTATTTTGAAATATTTTTTGATTAGTTATTATTTTGCTTACTGTGTCATTAATTTGGTCAATGACATTTAGAGATACTGCATTTTGTTTTGATAAACCGTCAGCTATTTTTTGCTGATTTTGCTCTAGTTGTTTTATCAATTTTTCGTATCTTTCGCCGTCAGATGCATCCATATTACCGCTTATTGATTAAACCTCTTTTTACCCTATAAGTTGGTAAAATTTCATGACGTTTTATATTTACTTTATTTCTAATTAAGTCTAATAATATTTTTAACTGGTTAAGACTATCATTCCTATAATATTTATTACTCTCTAAAACTTAAATTATTAGATTTATTATCTAAATGAACTATTTCTAAAATCAACGGATTAAGATTAAAATAATGTATTAAATTATAAGTCGATTCTTGTATTTTAGCTAAACCTAAATTTACAGGAATTAATTAAATTTTTGAATTTAATTAAGTTTCTTATTTCGATATCGCCGGTTCCTTGGGTTCCCACGGTGAACGTGAGTAATCTAAAAAAGAAAAGAAACCTACTTACTTGAAGTCGCTAAAAGAAAATGTCTTTCGCGGTCGTTTTAAATTGTTCATATGAATCTTTTTGCTAACATCTGTAGAAACTGTTTTCTGAGCGTTATCAGTAGTCTTAAGAATCGTTGGTTTTCTAAAAACATTCGCGGTTTTTTGTCTTATATGCTTTTTGATATAAACCTGTTGATTTGGTTGATAAATTTCGGGGTCATCGCGATTTTTATTTCGATAACGTGCTCTTTATTTTGATGTAATTTTTCATTAATTCGAGAGTATAGCAATTTAACTTTATCTTTATGAACATTGACATAGTCGCTAATCAATAATTGATCGAGTTTAATGTCGAAAGGGCTATTTTCTGATATATGTCCACTTATATCTAGCGGTTTTAATTTAGTTACGGAATGGATCGTATGATTATAAGCAAGAATTGCATAAACCATTTTTTTAATAGCTGCTGTTTTTAGAAATCCGCTGGTATTTAAAATTTTTATATGTTCTAAAATTGTAGAGTGTTCGATCATAATCGAACACTCTATCGATCGATCATGATCGAAAATCGTTCGATCATACTGTTAGAATCAGGATAATTTGGACAAATAAAATGAATCTGAGGACAATTCTGAGATTAAAGAGTTTTTAAATTCAGTACCATTATCGGTTATTGTTGACCTCACTATTATTTAACGTACGGGATGCATATGCTATGGGTAAATCGTTACCTATACAGTGTGGCAGACGAATCTGAAACACTTCGGCCTGAGGTAAGGGGAATGCAGTAGTGGAGACAACATGACCGACTTCATTCATACAATGGACAGTGGCGTGTACATGGACAGCAGGTATTATGTGAAACTATTTAAATTCGATTTAAGGAAAATAATTTTAAAATTGATCAAAATAAATTTTCCTAATTAATTATTCATTTGTATGTTTTATGGTTTTAGAAATAAGTTCTTTTTTTTTGGTATACAGGGAGTCCCACAATCAACGTCAGAGGCTATAACTTTTTTATTTTTAACTATAAAAATTAAAAAAAAATTTAATAGCTATAGGACCACTACCCCCAATAAATAAATCCCCCAAAAATGAATTTTGAAAATTTTGGGTAGTGATCCTATAGCTATTAAAAATATATTAAAAAAATATACTTAAAATAAAAAAGTTATAGCTTGTGACGTTGATTGTGGAACACCCTGTATACAGGGTCGCACGCAAATATCTCTGTTGCTAAGCCGAATTTAAAAACAAAGTTTAAACAAAAGTTGCTACGGTCACAGGGGGCCACGTCACTGCAATAATACGTGTATTTTGAAGATCATTAAAAAAAACAAAACAAAAGTCAAACTTCGACTAAAATGAGCCACTTAATATAGATTATAAAAAACGAACAGCATAAGCGTTTTGGCAATGATAAAAGTTCGGTTAAACTAGAAACGGGACTTTTTATGTTTTTTTATGCGAAATTTTCACTCTTTTTGGTATTTCCGAAAAAGTAAGGTAATTTGAGAAAAATATAAGGTAAATAACTTACCTAATTTTTCGTTTACTGTTATTTATGTTAATGTTTTTTTTAAGTGTCACACACTTCACTTAAACATGTTTTTATTTTCACTAGTGAAATAAGCGAGCTCGTTTTCTTTACGTTCAGCCTCGTATTCACTATCGTCTTCGCTACTACTGCCATTAGTGTCACTGTCCTCATTTCCTATTGTGATGACAAGGGGCTTGATTTCTTCCATGATTTGGTCAGTTTCCCAGAATTTATCCTCCACAGTTCTTACGTGCTGGCAAAATTTCTGCCAATCATTTTCGAAAATCGAGGTTATAGCATCCTCAGTAACCTCCTTTAAGGTTGTAATGTTAAAATTGCCAGTAGTATTCCGACTTCTTATTAAAAATTTGAGTCTTGCCCAAGCTAATTCAATTGGGTTTAACTCGCATAAATAAGGCGGTGTTCTTAATGGAGTATGCCCATGGGACCTTATAATCCGATCAACTACATAATTTTTTTGGTCACCAGGTGGTTTGTGGTGTAAAACTAAATCGAAAAGATCAAATTTTCTGGCACTTGCATCGTGACTTATACCTATAACATATAGTATATGTAATACATAATAATATACAGGATAAACCTTATTTCAACTCATTTTTTTCAGCCATTTTCTTTTAAAAAAAATGTTTGCCAATCGATATTACACTGCAAGGGTCTAATTTATTTGGTATTTTTAATCCCTTAACTTTAACCCCACGCAGGGGTGACTATCAACCCCAAAATCTTAAATGGTAAGGGTATCACTTGACACCCCTTCCTATTTTAGATTTTGGGGTTGATAGTCACCCCCGCATGGAGGTTAGAGTTAAGGGATTGAAAATACCAAATAAATTTGTTCGCCTGAAGTCAAAAAACGATCATCAAAAATTTTTTTTTTAAGAAAATATCTGAAGAAACTGGGTTGGAAAGTTTTCATTAGCTCACCGTGTATGTACATATTATGTAGGTACAATCATATATTTAAAATTTAAAATTTATCAGTTCAGAAGGCTTAATTAAGTTGTTATAGCTACGTTTCTTAGTTAACCAGGCGATTATATTCTCTTTTTTCTCTTTTATCGATTTTGTTAGGGTTTTATCCTCCTGCACCGAATGATAAGGAGCATTGTCTAACACTATTACCGAATTGGCAGGTATATTTGGGAGAAGTTTTTTCGTGAACCATCTAGTAAAATTTTCCCTATTCATTTGGCCATGGTAATCACCTGTGGCCAATCCGGCTTTAAATATTAAACAGGCATTGTCCACAAAACCCTTGTCGGAACCTGCATGAACAATTGTTAGCCGACCTAAAATATCATTTAAAATATATATATTTCTCAAATTTAACGGGTCCTTGCCCGTGAAAAAATATATGACTGTAACTTATACACACTGTTTTGTATTGTATGCTTACCCGTTGAACTAATATTTTTGAAAACACCAGTAACCCTATCGCTCTGCCAACATTTCTTGAACGTCAAATCGTTATCCACCCAAGTTTCGTCCAAGTAAATAATGTTTCGGCCTTCTTTACGATATTTTCGTATTTCGCGAAGATATTTGTATCTCCAGGAAAGAATATTGGGCCTCTCCATTAAGATTTTCCTCTTATTTTGACACTTACGCCAAAAAAAGCCATTTGACTTTAATAAAAGCCGAAGCGTTTCCCTGGAATAAGAAAAATTTGCCTCTTCTTTTAATTTTCTTAACAATTTTCTAGTTGTCGGAACCACTTTATATTCCAGGTAAAATCTGGTGATACAATGCTTAACTATTTGAAAATGAAAACTGTCATCTTTTTCGACGACAGTTTTCCGTGGCCGTTTTTTCCCTGGACTGGCTAACATTTCATGAGGGTTATTTTGTCGCCTTTCTTCATCTTCCTTGTGAATTTTTCTCACAGATGATACGGAGACTCCGGTATAAAGGGAAACGCGATCAAGCTTACGCTTAAGAGCAATTTCATCGGATTATTTGCAGCTTCTTCATCGCAAATCCTAATAACAACATTTTGAATGCATAGTTGGTATACAAAAGTAATAAAATATAATATAAACTACTGTTTTTTTAAGAGGCACAATGTATTTCACTTTTTTTAAAGTAAATTATTATAACTTACCTGTAAATGTTTGCTATCACTTCCCTCGTTTGACTACGAAGAACCTTACCCTCAGTGAATTTATTCATTAAAATAAATGTTATTATTCGTATATATGCAGACAATAATAAAACAAATTAAAAAATTTTATATTAGGTATTTCATGTAAGTAATAAAACAATGAAACTCCAAACCTACGAAAATTACACTACCTACTTATAGGTATACACAACACTAATATTAGTTTTTTTAATTAATAGCCACAAATAAAACAAAATAATAAATAACATATAAAATAAACGGAATCCAAAAATCAATCTTTAATAATAATCAATGTTTTGAAACGGCAGCAAGCATTGTAAACAGGTGACAAAGACGCTGTCCAATGAACTGTCGAAATAATTCATAACAAAAACACGTGCGGCGAGGGAAACCAATCACAAGCGTTCAGGTTCATAATGGCTGACCCTTATTAGACAAGAAGTAGAGGAGTAGAAGTAGGAATGTAGAGGTGGAACGTAATGTTGCCAGATGTACTAAACATGATCCATTTTTTGGACAAACATTTAATTGTACCATATTTAATGGTAAAACAATTGCGTATTAAAGCCAAAATGGAATAACTATTTAGATTATAATTCTTAACATTTTACCCTCTATATCTTGTGATTGTAAAAAATCTTATATTGCATATTATTAGAAAGTAAGTCCCGCACAATTACGTTTTGAGGTTAAACGTGGCAACGTCGAATATTTTGGCCCACATTCCTGCCGCTGTTTCAGATCCACTTGCCAGACTATAGGTCCTTGTGAAAGGACGGCGCCTAATGCAATATTACTGGCATCTGTAGATAAATTAAAAGGTTTGCTAAAATCCGGGTATTGAAGTATTGGGTCATTTATTAGTAAATTTTTAAAAGTTTCAAAGCAATTAATAAACTCGGTATTATGAGTTATAGTAGTTATAAGGTTTCGTGAGCTTTGCGAAATTATTAATGAATTTTCTTATACCTAACAAGCCTAAAAATCCTTTGATTTGTTTAGTCGTTTTAGGTATTGGATAACTTGATTGCTTTAATTTTGTCGGGATTCGGTTTAACGCCTGATGGGGTCACAATATGTCCTAGATAGGCCACTTCTTTTCTTAGAAATTCGGTTTTGTTTAATAGTAATTTAAAATTTTTTTTCGCGAAGTCGTTGGAAAATTTCGCGTAACTTATCTATCATGTTTTTGTAGAGATGTAGAATAAACGATTACGTCATCAATATATACTGCACATTTTTCGTTTTGAATACCCCGAAAAACGTTATCCATAGCTCGTTGGAACGTTGCGGGTGCATTTTTAAGCCCGAAAGGCATACACAAAAGCTCATAATGACCATTTTCACAGCTAAATGTAGTTTTTGGTATGTCTTCTTCCTTCATGTGAATTTGATGAAAACCACTCGCTAAATCGAGGGTTGAAAAATAAATACATTTGCCTAACTTATCCAAAACGTCTAAAATGTTTGGTAACGGATAGCGCATTCAATAGTGACTTCGGTAAGTCTTCGAAAGTCAATTACGACAGGCCACTTATGTTTGCCGCTGGAATCAACCTTTTTTGAAACTACCCAAATTGGTGACGACCAGGGGGACGAACTGGGTCTAATAATATTTTGGTCAAGCATTTGCTAAATCTGTCATTGGACTTCGTCCTTATAAATATAAGGGTACCGATAACTTCTTGAATAAATTGGGGTCTCATCCGTGGTTTTTATTTCGTGTTTTATTTCGTTGGTAAAGGTAAGAGGGGTATTTTCGTCATAAAAAATATCAAAGTATTCTTTACATAATTTTAAAATTGCATTTCTCTCCTGTTTATTCATATGATCAGTTCGAATTGAATTAGTGATGTCGATATTATGATATTCCATATAGTTATCGCTAAGATTAAAATCAATTGATTCTATTTGTTTTCGATTAAAACGTTCTCTTTTAATTGGCACAGAAAAGTCTAAAATTTCTTTTTCTGTTGAACGATTTAAGATTGTAGTAATGGCTACACCATTTTTAGCAATAGAAAGACTTTCTGGAATTTCACAATTTCCAATACTTTGATATGGTATAATTATTTCACCATTTTTGATAGATGTTTTAATTTTAATAACTTGTTCGCATCGGGGTTCTACAGTAATTTGATTTAAGTTTCTTTTAGTACTTTGAAAAAGCAATTTAACTTTTGAGTTGGGGGTAAATAAATATCCTTTACCAAAATCCAAATTAGCTCTTAAAATTTCAAGATTATCTATTCCTAAGAGTCCATCAAAAATATCATGAAATTTAAATAAATAAAATTTCAACGGTACCGCTCTGGGTAAATTAAAAATTTTAGATGATGGAATTAAAGTACTATGTTTATGAGCTGACATTTGATTTCCGCGTGACACAATAAATGGCTCTTCTATAATATTTTTCGCGTAATATTTAGAAACTAAATCGGGGTTAATAAACGATCTAGATGAACCACTATCGATTAAAAACTTAATAATAAAATGTAGGGTAATTTACTAGCAGTAATTAAATTGTAACTTATTATAGGTGCTGCTAACTGTTGATTTTCTGTTGAGGCTCTATCGAAAAATTTCAGGCTCTGGTTGTACATCTTCAGGCTCGTAAACTTCGTATTGAGATTGAATATTATTTTCGCAAAATTGGGGGTCGTATTGTTCATCATAATAGTTATCAGAATAATTGTTATATTCTTCACAATAGGGGCTAAACTCAGTATTATACAATTCTTCAGATTTAAAGTTTGGTGGTCCTGTTTGTTTAAATATATTATTTGCTGTATTTTGAAATTTATTTTGGTAATTATTACCCTTATAAGTATTCATACTTTGATTATTTTGAGAATTATGAAATACTTGTCTAGAATTGATACTCATAGGTGTTGGTCGCGGTAGATCTCTATCTCGGATCTGATTAGGTCTAAATACGATTTAAATTTTTATTCTGCGGTTTACCAAAAACCTGAGAGTTTGTTGGTAATGGTCGTTAGGGCAAATTCCTAGGTCTAATTGGAACAGGTTAAGAAGGAAAAGTGTTTTGTCTTATGAAAAAATCATTTGGGGTTGTAGAATTAAAATTACTATTGTTTAACTGGGGTTGTACATAATTATTATTTGGGTTATGGATTTTAAAGTTTTGGTTATATTGAGGTTTATTTAATCTATTATTATTTTGAAAATACTCATTATTATTTTCCTGATTAACAAATTGAAACGCCTCTGCCAGAGTTCTAGTACGCATACAACGTATATTGGTCCCTAACGGTTCCCTTAAACCGGACACAAAAGTTCTTAAAGCTAAATCTGAATACATATTTCTTTTTAAATTTTTTGCAATATCTGTTTCTTCGTGACTATCTACATAAGAACAGAGTAAATTTAAAAGATGAAGTACTTTATCATAATATTGGTTTGGATTTTCGTGACCAGTTTGCCTAAGCATTACCAAGTCGCGATTGAGATAAGCTTCGTCTCTTTGGTCAGCAAAATTTCATTCTAAAGTGAGTTTTAGGTCATTCCATGTACTCACATTTTAAATATTTACTACTATTTTTGCATTGCCAACCAATTTCCCTATTAAAGAATTAACTAAATAAGTATTTTCAAACTTTGACAAAAAGAAAAGTGTTTTATAAGACTTTCGCAATTTACAAGATATCGATTTAAATCGTTGGGGTTCCCATAAAAATTCGGGACACAGTTAACACACAACAAGATATTCTGGTTTAAAAGTAGGCATAATTATTGGATTTAAATTAAGTACTAAATTACTAGAAGTACTATTTAATATTGAGTCAATTGAAGCCGTATTAATATTTAAATTATTTAAAGTTACGCTCAAATCGTCTTCATACGACATTTATATTTATATGAGCTGTACTTACATAAAAAAGGCGACGGGCATCTCTATAAGGGACAACTTCAGCTATTGCCTCCTTGCGTGAATGGACGATACTTGTTCAATCACCGATGAACCTCCAATGGTGTGCTGCTAAGCCGTAGAGCTGCAATAAATCCACACAACACCTCCACAGAATTTTCACCAAGTTTTAAATAGTCCGATAAATCGTTAAAACGAACGTGCCAATCGATAAATCCGTTCGCGCCGTTAATCAATTGGACTTCGGACTATCCTACCGACTGCGCCACTTAAATTCTTAAACTCCCGAACTTCTTTTATTTAGAAAGGCTTCGACTGGGTTTCAAAGGGCCACTTGCCTTCTTACACAAGTTCACTTACAATAATAACTTGTTAGCTATTAAATGAGAAACATACATTTATTTTTCTAATTTTATTATGCTGGTAAACTTCAATTTTATGATAGATCAAAACACGCTTCGCTTTTTGAACATTCTGATAGACCTGTTTAAATGAATGGACATAACCCTCTATGAAGTCTCCCCGTCTTCCCACTCCTCGCATTGGTACAACGCTGTCGCGCCGTACCGAAAATACGAAATTTTATACCGGACTTTGGCCTGCCTTGAAAAGTTTAGTTTTCAAAAAGTACAACAATTATTCTAGATATATTTCATATAGAGGGTCGGCCAATCAAAACGAAACAAGGCCGCTATTTCTTATACCGCTTATTAAAAAAAATCGCTTGAACCCGTCAATGCTTATTATGAGGGAGAAAGAGGATTTTTATTTTCAACTTCGTCACTACGTCAGACAGGGGTGAGCTGTATGGTTTTGATGAAAAGGGAGTTAAAATTCACGTGAAACCTTAATTTAATGGTCATGAATTCTCTTTTCAACACATCCAACATCACCCAACATAAAAATGTTTTTTAAATTTATCGCTTAAGACAGTTAATCAGTTAAAGTAAATTTTAACTTAATAAACGTAACGTACTGGTACTGCTGTGAAATACTGGTTGTGTTTAAACTTAGCGTTTTTTTTCTTATTCAGAAATTCCGAGTATTTTTGTGATTGTAATTTAGTATCTTGAAGTGTGACTAAATTTTCTTTAATTTTATTTAATACTAATATAAATTTTTCTTTCTTCAATTGCAGAAAATATATCGCTGAGTGAAAATTATTACGAAAATGGTAGATATGCTAATATTGCAGCTCACATAATTGAGCTTGTGGCAAGGTTTAGAGTAGTTTCAAACCAATCGCTCCAAATCCGATGGATCGTTGCAAATGAACCTATGGCAATAGCGGTTTGTTGGGCTACGTTAATATGGACCCTGTATTAAGCTCGAGACAATCACCTATAGTGTGTGGCATATAGAGAAAACAATAAGTATTCGTTTTTTTCTGAACGGACACTCTCTAAAAACTCAAACTTACACCAGTCGAGCAATTAAGCTGAACTGCGCTGTAGCACCATCGTGCATAAGATACATTTAATATATTAGCTCAAGGAGGACTTCTTCTAATAAGGCAGGCATTTCATCTTCGAGAAAATGCCGATAAGCATATCCAGTTAATCGTTCTGGTAAAAAAATGGACCAATCAAGTTATCTCTAATAATTACCACCCATAAATTAACTTTCAATAATTCCAAATGGATTTTTATATGCTTATATGTGATTATTTAGAAAATTCATAATATCATTTTTGGAGAAATCTGCTTCATCTGTGAATAGTATTCTTACCGCGAACTGAGGATTTTCTCCTAGTTCGCAATATCGCATACAAAATGCATTTTATACACACATTTCTCTCATACCTAGCATTTAGCAACTTAATATTTTATTTACTGGAATGATTACAAAAATGCAACATTATCAATAACAACAACTTAAAGGTGTTATGAATTTAAATTTTGACCAACAATAGACTTTTTTTCTTGCATTCTTTGTGATGTACGAGCGATTCATAGATATGTTTTTCTTTGAACGAAATTCAGTTCATTCCGCTTTCCTTTGATTGAAAAAATTAAATGAAAGGTCCCATATTTAAGTTTACTCTTTTTATTTGTTTATTATTTTCGATTTTTATAAGCATTTTCGGACATAGTTTTATAGGAAGTTTTTTCAACATTTTGACTAAAGGAATACGCCCTTAAATTTTCGTGCAATATTAAAGACTTACCCTGTATAATGGATTTGAATCTTTCGAAACAATTGTGTTGGTGGAATCGTGGTGTACACCATCTATTAACCAATTCTATCTAAGTGGGTATAATGTAGTATATAATGAATCTTATAATAACAAAAATGAGGGTGTTGTAGCATATATTAAAAATATTATAAAATTACATAGCTGACCTAGCAAATGTACTTAATTAAATATTTATAACTCCCTTAAACGATCTCTATCGACAAATGGTTTAAACTTTATTTTATACATTTGCTAATTGTCATAAATATATTAGCCAGACTCAAAAAACTTCAAAAGAAGGCACAATAGGTGACATAAATATAAATTTGTTAAATATCTCCTGTGTAGAATATAATGATAATTCTTTTCAGGTATTTCAAATATGGTTAAAATAAATATATAAATTTCCAAACACATATTTCACGTGAAACCTAGTCATGTATAAAGCACATATTTATTAAAGCCCTTAGCCCGTAAGAGTTAAAGTTAAAAATTCTAAGATATTTTCAAATACATATTTTAATAAAAAACAAGTACAAATAATACACTGTGAAAAGTTTAATCAATAATTAAGCATCGAAACTTGGCATGAGGTTCTTAAGGAACGTTGCAGCAACAAATGTATCAATAATTTAATAGAGATAGTAACAAAATGTTTATCTTCGTTAAAAGTCTCTAAGCAAATAATATGTAATGAATACAAAATGAAACCATAGAATCTAATGAAATACTATGCTCGATTCAAATAAGAGAAAAACTGAAAAAGACACTTTATTAAAATAAGGATAATTCATCAATTATGGGACCAAATTAAGGAATACATTTTTATTGGCAACGTCAGAAACTCTAATCCAACTCGCGTTGCCTGTCTGAATTAAAACTGAATAAAATGTTACGAAACGCATCCTTTTTAAAACCCGATGGAACAATTTAAAAATATTTAGAATTCTCTTCATTGTCTTTGACGAAAGACACCATTAATTTTAAGAGAATACTGACAGTCAAAGCAAGCAAGTAAACAAATTCTCTAAAACAAAAGAAAATAAAAAATACAGGGATTTACAATAATATAACTTAAATAATCTAAATTGGGACCAAAATGGAGCCCTCAAACAAGATGAACTACTTAAAACTACAGATTTTTGAATCTTAGAGCACTTATATTAGCAATATATAAAACAGCTTAGCTTAAAAGCGAGACATTTCAATATTTAAGAGGCACTCTGCGTGAAAGCTTAGATAAGAGCTCATGTTATTCTTTACAGACCGGGTTAGGTTTTCACATGTTAAATTTATAAGAAAGTTTTTCGGTTCCTATTCAAAGAATTCTAAGCATCATTAGGTAACGTTTTTACTATTTATTTAGATGTGAACTAAAACACAAAAATAGTCAACAGATTTATTACATACGTACACACTAAACTAATGACTTAAGATTAGTAGAGACACTTATTTACACTATTTATTTCCTTCTGTATATTTCCATTTTTAAGTTGCACCTATATTCAGACATAAAACTGACCTCCTAGTGACAAGAGCTCCTTATATATTAATATATTATACAATAGACCAAAGTGGATTTTTTAAAAAGTGGACCTTTGTACCAAGGTCTACCTCTATCTCTGTAAGCGCTACCTACAATTATTGCTATATTTGCAATAATAATAATGTAGTTGCACTCCGTGTACGAGACACTAATACTAATTTTTTTTTGCTTTTGCTGAAAATGTACTAGTAGAGTAAATGTACATATTATAAAAAAAAAATTATTCCTGGTCGGTTGAAGATTTGCAATGGAAGTTACAGGTAAAATTATAACAACAATAAAAGCAGCTAAATGGATAAAGATACAAAACCTGGACCTTGAAAATGAAGCAGCATTTAATGTGCAGTCAGTTTTTCAGGCTGAAAAACTATGTTATGTACTAAATGAATCTTGAAGCGAGTCCTAGTTAATGGATAGTGGTGCATCTGCACATATATGTTTTAAGAAGGAGTTTCTCAGTGTTTGATGAAAGTTTCAATAGCTCGGTAATTCCGGGCAATGAAAAGAGGCTCATAGTTCGTGGAAAGTACACAGTTAACATAGAAAATCTGCAGAAAGATGAATGACTAAAAGTTACTATAAATACGTATAAACAATGTTTTGTTTGTACCGGATCGTAATACAATAAAATCGTAAAAACAATTAAGCTTTACACTATCTTCTATTTTATTTTCTTTAAAAAGGCATTTAATCTACTTGCCGCTTTCTATTTAAATATCTAATGAACATCCCTGGGGAAACTAGAAAGTTAATCCTTCTGAAAATACTGTTTTGATGCATGTATACTTCCGAATTTTCATAAAATTAAAGCTGTCTCAATAAACTGAAAAAATTATTGGTTTTGATGCTGAAATGGTAACTTATATAAAAGTAAATCTACCAATTAAATTTGCTACAAAGTAAATTGGCATTGAAAACATAATTTTGAAAAATTAAGACGCTTGAGACAAAATCAAAAACTTTCATTGTCCTGAAAGGTATTTACTTCAAACACGGACACTGAAATTTCTGCAAATTTTCTTATGCCAAAAAATGATAAAAGAGTGTATAGAAAAATCTTTAAAATCTGAGGTGATAAGCGAATTATGAGAAAAACTGCTGGTTCCTTGAAATTTATCTCTCAAGAACTAAAAGTGTTTGGATTTCCAATTTAAAAGCCGGCTAATAATCGACCTCTAAGACAATTTCTTATATGCCAACTTTCACTCTAACAAAAACATAATTCATTGTACTTGGAAACCATCATACAATTTATTAAACGTGTCTGGGATTTATTTTTGGCTATTAGGAGGGGTAAACTACAAGTCAGTTGCTCTTCGCCTTTGATAATATTGGTTACGTCTCTCGTTCTTATTTTTTATTCTTACTGAAATCGGTTGACTCTCGATCTCCGTTATTTCCTTAAATATCTAGTATAATTAGTAAACATTTTAAGTGAAAAAGTGTTTTATTGGTTCTTCAATGGGAAAAAAATAAGATTTGAGAGTTTGGGGCATTTGTATAAGGAAAAACTTAATAGTAATCAGAACCAGCAATATATCGAAGGTGGATGCGCTAATTTGGGATTAAATTAGCCACAATTGAACCAGCGACCATTCAAAAAGAATTAAAGACAAAAGGAAATATACTGATACTAATTTTTCTTTTTAAAATCACCACTCAATTAATAAATGCCCTGTATTATTACAATAAAGATTTTGCTTTATACCACCCTATTACCATCTACAGTGATTGTTCCTGTATTATACCTGTTGACTAAAGATGATTTTAATACGTTTTAAGACACGGTATCCGTGGTGTCCGTGAATCCAGTCTTTGTCTGTCTTCTGTTTTGAACTACAGCAGACAGCATATATTAAATTTTAACCTTAGAAATAGTTTAATAACTACCGCCAGTCAAACAAAAAATGATTGATGAATGAAAAAAACTTAATTCTTTATTATAATCTTTTTCTATTTTTCAAATTTTCCGCTGAGAATAAATGTTTATTTTTAGGCTTTTTATTAAAACATGAACAATTATGAAGATGCCTTTAATGATGATTATATTTTGTAATTGAAGATTAATTTTAAAACCAAAAAGTTTGCATAAAATTTTAAAAAATATATATATATAGAAAAAAGCCAACCAATTTGCCAAAAATAACACTGCTTGTTTGCAATTAATCTAAAACAACATTAGTATCAATCACAATCCGATTTTCCACTAATAATCTCATGTTTGTCGCTGCAAAAATAGTTAAAATCGTTTCCACTCGTGATTTGTACAACGGCAACAATAACACAAAAGGTTCAATTTTCACGTCTATTCTATTTCGTAACAAAAGGTTGGTCTCGTTTGTTATTTAAAGCACCTGCGTTAAGGTATCGAATATCAATAAATGCAAATGTTTAAACGATGGATTTAAATATTTTTGTAAAATTTCAGAGTGTTTATTATTTTAGTCCCTTTTAATTACGTTTTAGTAAATTTGTTAGTATTTTTAATTATTTACTTCTCTTGCAACGCATTAATTGAGATCTAAATCGGTAGGTTCTGCCTATATTTCTTAAGCGAATGGCTATGAAAATTCATCACATTCGAATAATCAAGCGGAAATCGAAGTATGTAAATCCTCTCATCCGATAATAAAATTAAAGGCTTTTGATGTGCTAATCAGAAAACCGATGAATCTTCTACATCAGCCTGAGACCTCTCTGTTATCATAAATGTACTAATTTAATTTACACACAAATCGCAAATAATGAAAATATGCATAATATATACTATGTAAATTATTTATTGGGAATGATGAATAAAGATTTTTTATATTTCATTTTAAATATTACTGATTTTGCTCATTTAATATATATTTTGCTTTAAAATTGCCTTTTAATCGCGACAAAGCACAGATTTAAAGAGACTTCCTTTGATCACAGATATAATGAGACGATTTTTGTGTGTTATTAATCTGGGGTTAAAGAAAATTAAGGTTTATTTACTACTACGGAAATTTAAGAGGTAAAATAATAAAGTTATGTGTTGTCTCATCTTATAAATTCTATTAAGACTTTTTATATTGATTTCTTAAAAAATCTATTATTAAAGTATTATAATTATTTAAAAATAAAAACATAATAAAATTACAGGGATATGACCCACTCACGACTAACCAACAGCTTATAATAAATATGACTATCCTCACAGCAAAATGTTTTATAGTTTTCGAAATATCTGATATGGGCAAGGGAAAGGAATAAGAAAAGTGCCAATAATAAGATAGAATATTATAAATAGTTTATTAAAATAACTTTTTGATATCTCACGGATAAATTTAAAACAATGTTATATTTTATTTTACGTTAATATTTAAGAAATAAAAAATACGTTTAAATATTCATAGAATTGTAACTGTATAATCAATATCACTGTCACGGCAGCATTTAAGCAAACCTAAATATTATGCTTAATTATTATGAAAAAAAATGTTATGGCACATTTTTAAAAAATTCTAATTATACGTAAATATTCCAGACGATAGTTCAGAATTACTGAAGGCTGAGCGTTCTAACTAAGTAAACTTCTAACTTGATTATTTTCACTCCTGTAAAGACAATTTGGACTTTGGCAAGCAGAGGCAACAGCTCCCCAACAACAATCCATTTTATTCACATTATCCTATTTATACTTTATACAGTATAAAAACTAAATCTTTGACTTATACAGATAAAATCAAGTAATAAAATTGTAATCAATAAAATTTTTTATAAAATGGAAATATGAAATATAGTTGCACCTCCGCAGTTTTTTACTAATAGTTAAAACAAACATCAAGTTCAAAATAGAAATAAAACTTAACATATACAGGGTGGTCCAGTTTAAAAGTCATTAATTTTAATACGTGATAGAGAATTTAAAAATAGACTTTCATCATAACATTTTCTCAGAAATGTTTAATAACAAGGATACAGGGTGTTAAAATTAAGAATAATTATTTGTTTATTTATCATAACTTTTAAACTACCAGCTCAATTTTAATTAACTTTCGCATGCAGGTTATTATAGTCAATTGTCAGTTATTGATAAAGACATTTTTAAAAAAAATTTCCGGTGGCATAACATACGATATCATGGTGTAACATATGATAAAATATTTTTTTTTAAATGTGATTTTTTTTAACTGTTAGATTCTTCATTTAATTTGGAAAAAAAGTTACTCCTGCAAAAATATGATTTAAGGCACTATTTTTAAAATATCTTAATTTAATTGTTCAGAAATACCTGCTGAAATGTTGCAAAAATTTATAAAAAATGGAAATCGGGCTTGGATTTGTAAAAACGTTGAATATAAAAGATGATCAAAAGTTACCTTAAGTCATTATTTCATTTAATATGTTCAATTTAAGATTCAAGCCTAATTTTTTTAAAGTTTTTGCAGCATTTTAACTAGCGTTTCTGTATAATTAATCTAAGATATTTGAAAAACAGTGCCTTAAATTATAATTTTGCAAAAGTACCTTTTTTTCCCAATCAAATCGAGAATCTAACAGTTGACTTCTTATAAAAAGTAAGTAATCGGAAAAATAGGAGTCTGCAAAACTGGAATCGTGAGGCTCAATTATCATTGGAGGTATCGGTGACAAAACTAAATATTCATTTTCCTTTTTTCTTACATATTCAACAGAATTTGTTCATACATCTTTGTCTAGTTCACTAATGACTTTGCGAATATTGTCGATCACTACCGCACTTAACGTTGGAGAACTATTGTACTTTCTTAATCGTTTTTTAATAGTTCCATACACCATTTCAATTAAATTAAATACGCAGTAATACGGTGGCTTAATACTGTATGCCCATGTGATCTGCCAATATTGTCAACTACGTATTCGTTTTTTAAATTATGTCTCTTAATAATGGTTAATAAATCTTTTTTATGGGTATCTTTTCTGGGATTTCCATATGCTTAATTCTCATAAAATTTAGTATATCCTGTTTTCAGTCTCTATATTAGGTAGAAGTTGTTCAGTAAGTTTCACAAGTTTCAAACAAATCCGTAGTCGTGTCAAGAAGTACATGTACAAGAAGTACACTTTTTATAAAACCATCGTTACTACCAGCGTGCAAAATAATATTTTTTTTCCCTATAACATGGAGTATCTAAGACGCATTTTTTGAATGATCTACCCAACCATATTTTACCACATTATGGGTATCAAACCAAATTTCATCCAAATAAAAAATGGTGGAAAAATGGTGATGGATTCTCTGTACGATTTTATACTCCTTAAATACTTTTGTCGCAAATCAACTATATACTGAGATTCCATAATTACCATTCTATTGTCCAACTTTTTGTGCCTAAATCCATACTTTATTAAAATGTCTCGAAGTGTCTGCAAACTTTTGTATGAATAGTCGGGGTACATACTTATTTTATCACGAATCATTTCTGATCTTGGCACTAGATTTGCTTTGTAAAAATCGTAAACCATTCGCCGAATAATAACTTTAGTTGAATCGTCAACTTTACGGAACTTTTGGTTAACTTTTTTCCGTTTTAAGGAATGATTTACATCATCTCCTACTTTAATAATACTATATATTGTTGATATCGGAATTAAAGTTAAATATTCAATACGCCTTAAGATAAACCTTTCTGGCTGATCAGAATTTTCTCGTTTTAGGCATTGAAACATGTTTAAAATTATTCTTTGGCATTGCACATGAAGTGTTCAATCCAGCCCCCTCTGATGAAGTTTTATCCTCCTCCACCTCAAATGGTCGCCGAAAAGCCATTATCATAAGTCAATATAATAATTAACAACAAACAAATATTAAACTCTTAAAATGAACTATAACCAAATAACAATTAACAACGAAGTTATAACAAACATTACGGGAAAAATGGGGAAACCAATTTAGCCGGATTAATAATTTCGCCAGAAATGCGACTGCCACTATTTTGGTTTTAAAAATCAAAAATGTCCACATGCCACTTGCGTCCTAAACATTAATTTCTTAACATTCTAGCTTAAAGAAGATATTGGTTTAAAAATATATTGTGTCCCAATAACCACCGAAATTTAAAAAAATTATTATTCTCTCACTCTATTCTCACTGCTCTGGCATGCGACCCGGTATATCGGCTTTTGGGCGCTGCCTTTGATAGATTTAATGGATTATTTTTTACTACTTCAAGTAAGTTTGGGAAAACTATATCAATAATTATCACAAAATTATTAAACATATAAATTATATCCAAATAGTATTACAATTTACCAAAATAAGAACAACAAACTGCAGTAATAATTAAAAGTGGCTTGAAAATAAAATTCTGACTGTTTGTTGTCTGATTGTGATGAGTGAGATTGCTTTTTATACTGACCTTTTGACTGTCTGACTCTATTAGCCGATGACGTCAAAATTCTCTGGCAGTATTACTAATTTAATGACTCAAGCAGACTTTCTGAGAATCAAGGATTGGTTTAACAATATTGATAATATTGATTGGGTTGTTTGAATTTTTAATAGTTTTAGGAAATTAACTCCTTGGTCTTCAAAGATCCATTTTCTCTCTTTCATTTTCCCAATATTTGCAGTTGGAAATAAGATTTTAAAAAATGGTTTTCACTGGCTTCTTTGGATGTTATTTTGCTACCTTTTCATAAAGAAAAAGTCATATCGTTTCATTTTTTTTTCGGATTTTGGGTCATGATGTCAAAACTAGCGTGGTGGAGCGCTAGCTAGGTGGAGAAAGTTTTAACTAAGTTAACTATATTTTGATTAATCCTTGTTGCTCAACGAATTATCTTTTAAGTAACATTAAGAAGGTAAATCAGGTTATTGCAAAAACAATTGAATGCATACCACTATTTTTATTTTTGAAATTAAGTTTTTTTTACGAAAATGATAGCTAAACTGGCTCTGAAAAGAAAATCTTAGTTTATTATGCAAAATTTAAAGAGAATCAATTTTAAAATATAAGATGACAGATACGCTATCTGGTAGTCATTTCTAGAACTTGAAAATATTTTCCACCGAATCCTCATGACCAATTTACCTTACAATTTTTTAACCCTTAAGTCATAGCACAAATGGTTCGAGATGTGGCCGAAAAACAGTTTTATTGGGTCGCCCGGTATATATTCTCTTCCACAGTCTTTTATCTTTAGTTAGCTATATTTATTTCAGACATTATCGTTCGTAGAGTTTTATTAGCCTTTGTTCCATGATGACCTTTACATATTCTATATTGTAAGGTATATGGTCTAGGTAACTAGATATCCAAGGAAAAAAGATTAACTAGATTTTGTCTACCAAACTGGGTAAACTATTTACATAAAAATAACTGATGTACCTACTGAGGCAGTTATCGGTAGGTTAAATGGTACACCTTACACAGCCGCTACCCCTAGCTCCATGATCTTTAGGTTCATTAAAGTAAGTATTTTTATTGATAATCATTCCTTTTAGCGAAAATGCTCTCTTCAGTATTCATCCGATATCATGAAAAGACTATTAAAGAATTCCTGATTCCATATTTGACAAATACGACCATTATCAAAATTAATAAGCTTCCTAAAATTCACATTTCCGTAGTATTTTATACATAGTACAAACTATTATTAATCTTAATACATATTAAGATGTACGTCAGAAAAAATATCTTTTTTATTTTTTCAGATGCATATTTTAAGAGCTGAAATTAAAAATAACGCAAATGAAAGGTACTAAATATAGACAATATTTACTGAGAATTTTATTTTCATTATGAGTGTGAGTGAACATATAACAAGGGCCTAATAAGCAAGAATTTACCTTATTGCTTGAACCCACAAAAAATATAAATGTTCTCGGCTTAGTACGATTATAGAATCACATCAAAGATCAGAAATTCAATACTCTATTTTCCCAAAGCACCCCTATTCCTACACAAAGCCAAACGCGCGGCAAACTAAAATACACTTTTAAACTAGTTCAGAGTTGCACGGACTTGCTTTGGATAAGCCTGTGAATTTCTTATGGCTTAAAAACAAAGTCGATGTCTATAGGGTCTTAGCAAACAACTTAAAGCATTGATAAGCACTTAGAAAATAGAGGAAACTGTTTAAAAGAAAATTTAAAGCTAATGGAAGTATTGATGAAAAGAAGGTTTTTTGAGAAGAGATGTTTAAAAGCTTAGCAAATATTTAAAACCTTATATAAAGTAAACATTTAAGTTCAATACGTATATTATTTTTTTTTAATTAGATATGGTAATATTATACTCTTGGCGTTTGTAACTAAAACGTGTTTGGAAAAAAAATTAAAAAATTGAAACCTTGATTTATGGTAATAAAATTTTATTTTTTTATTTATTTAAAATTTAATTTATTTAAAACTCCTTAACTTACTTATTGTAGTTAAAGTTTTTTTAGCCACTATTTTAGTTTTTTAATGACACAAATATATTTTTTTTATTTTAATAAAAAAATTAAATGACAACTTTTCTTCATGCTTATTTTACTATAAATTTGCCACATGACATCAAATACTTCAAATATACACATAACCAAACTTTCATGGAATCACCAAGTAATATCGAAAAATAGAAAAAAGTAGAAGTAAAGAGGCGTTTTCCCAACCAAATTAATCCTAAAAATAAATAAAAATTATACAAAAACAAATAACAAAAAGTGTAGAGTTCCATAAAAACTATTTTGCTACAAATATCAAATCAACAAAAAATATTGCTATTTAAATAATTTTAATAATCAGTATTGCTAGCATCTCCGATTGCCCTAGCATTCATTCAAATAACAATTCGGCCGCCCATTCGTTTAAGACCACCTGCATAAGTTGTTTTGTGTTACCAAGGTTTTTTGACGAGGTCTAATCTTTCTTTTGATCTTATCCCATAAGTGCTCTATAGGATTAAACTCTAGTGAGCAAGAAGATCACTTCAAAACTCTTCCCCTTTTAAAAAATATTTTGCAACTCTGCTGGTATGTAGCGATGCAATATATTGCAAAAATTTAAAAAACCTCAATATAACCTCAACCAGTTATAGAGCCTGACTACAGGTTGCAAAACTAAATCAATTTGGTTCGTCAAACCAATCAGTTTTTCGGATGAGAATTGAAGGAGTTTTTTCACCAATCATAATTCTAACCCAAAACATTACAAAATCTCCTTTATATTTTGGAAATGGAGTCTAGTTTATCTCTCCCTATCTCTTAAAATGTGAATTGTCGGTCATTGGATGGTAAGCCGGTACTGGTTTTAACCAAAAATAAGATATTTTTCCAATGTTTAATAGTCTAATATTCATACTTCAAAAACGGTTAGTTTTATTTGCCTTGAAAGTTCTGGAACTTTTAACTGCCTAATGCTAAATAAATTCTAAATTAGAAGGCTTCTTCTGATAGTTTTTACAGAAACTTTACTACCTGTAGCTTTCAAAAGTTGCATTTGCAGCTTTGGATCAGATATAGGATTTTTTCTTGCTATAGGATTTTTTTATTGTTATTTGAGCTACAAAGCAATGCTACCTTCTGTATTGACTCTTCTAGGACTTTTTTTCATTTTATTCTTTAGTGTCCCCAGTTACAGAATAAGCTTTTGAAACAACCCATTTTGTAACCCCGACCATTCTTGCAAATTGCCTTTGTGTCATGCTTTGTTTTCCCAAAGCAATAATTCTTTCCTTTTCATCTTGTGATAACCTCTCATACGGAATTTTCATTTAAATCTAAAAAAAATTATAAACTCCTTGCTACTTGTAAGCGAATTAGCAAAATTCACTGCCAGGATAAATATTAACATTTATTTTGCTTATCTTCCTGTTCTTTTTAGTAAACACATGTACATTTTTCTTTGCTTGAAATAAAAAAAATAAACAAATATTTCATATTAACACTGGGTTATTCCATATAAGTTTAGTTGTGTGTACATACATAAAAAAAGGCATTTATATACATTTAAATGATTTTAATGACATTATAATGTTAATATTCAAAGACCCCGGTATTATAATGGGCTGTATAGAGCATATAATTGACATATATCGCTCAGTTTCCTAATAAATTGCATAGTGTAACTAATAATCGATTGACTTGCGAAGCTGCTTATGGAGTTTTATTATAAAGTGATCGAGACATGTGTTTTTCTCCTTATACCTTAGCTATTCTTTACAAAAGCGTATTCTAAACTTATGTAATTTTTTCAATTGGATAGATATTAAATTTCTAATAAGGAAATTAATATCAAAACCATGAATGTTATTAGTAGATCTATGAATCGCTGTTAACTTAATTCATTCGGTTCTCAGACATAAACACCTTATAGTTCCGTTTTTTTTAGATATCTCCTAGAAGGTTAGCAATTTTTTAAATTTCTAAACTATATATTATTACAAATAAAATTTTATAACTTTGCTTCCGACCTTCTGTATCTATAACTAGACATGATGGTGTAAACACCACTGCAATTAGGCCTCAATGAGCCAATTGTACACCTCTGTCAAAGGAGTAAGAGATTTCTCTCTCATCTAGCCCAGCAAATCAACGAAAGCGACGACGTCACTAAGAGACTCCCTGATCTTTTCAAGGGATGGGTGGGACATGCCTGGAACTCTAGTACGTATTAACAAGAGAGCAAAGCAGTCGCAAAGTATGTCTTCCATTGTCTCGTCTTAATGGTTGCATGCTAATAATGGACTCCTGCTTGGTTTTATTTAAAAAAGGTGATTATTTAAACGACAATTACTAGTTAGGATGCCTGTTATAGGATGTAGTTTTCCTTTAATCAAAGATAATTTGCGGATTCTCTGCAATGTGTATGGATAACTGAGAAGCTTCTTGGACAAATTGCAGCTTTCAGTATCATCCCTCCGGTTTTTTAAAGAGCCAGTGAGAGTATGATTTTATTTGTTCTCTGATATTTGCTATGGTCATCGCCAGACCCACAAAGGGCTCCGGCCCGTCATGGTTGGTCAGCAGCGGCTCTCTTGGCAACGAAATCGGCGGCCCGTTTTCCCTTTCTGCGGTTATGCTTCTTGATTCAGCTGTCTTCAACTCTGTTTTTGGAAGAAACTTTCACTAGAGTACGATTGCTTTGTAGCACTAATTCCGACGTGAGGCGGAGGTTTGCTAGCGCAAGAACTGCTTGTCTGCAGTCTGCGTGGATAATCACCCTTTTATCTGAAACTTTGTTACTGCTTAGTCATTCTGCTGCTAAGTTTATGCTATATATTTCGATTTGAAAGGCACTTAGTATAGCACCTAATGTGTTTAATCAGAGTATACGACGCAGCCAGAACCTGTTTTAGTTTTAAAACGGTTCGAACAGATAATATTAATACCCGCCATCCGATTAGCACAAATGTTCTTTATGTAAGATAATGTAGGGTTTATTAAAATCAGTGGTTGAAGAGGCAAGATTAACTCGAATCTGCAGTATAGGAAGCGAGGTTTTTGGTTTTTGCCAGAGGCGAGCTCGATCCAGGCCTATACCCAGACGTATGTTCATTCATGTAGAACGGAAGCGCATCAGTCTGAGTAGGACGACCTCCTTGACCCTTTTCCAAAATTAGAAGTCGCATTGTGCCCAATATGATATTAGGCGAATACGGGGCAACTTCTTTCCAAGATAGCTTCTTCTCTTTCTTTATACAGTCAGTTTAACTTTGTCTAGATAACGAAATTTTCTTTTTGGAATTTTATAAGATTTCCATTTTGTCCAGTTTCGTCGACGATGGTGGTTTTTAACAAATGAGCATTTTCTGCTCTGCCCGCTAACAATGATTGAGATTCTCTGGACAAGATTCTTGATAGGGCACCTGCATTTTCATTAATTATTCCTGCTTGGTGTTAATCCATCTTGCTACAAATCCATCTTGCTACATGACACCACAGATTCTTAAACTGAAAGAGCAATGCAATACTGACGTTCTGGTTTGAACACAGTCTTACTAAAATAACCAATGACCTTTTTTTCTTAATTATCCTGGATTTGGGTTAGCTTGGATAATAACTCAGCATAGCTATACTTTTATTATGGTCGCCCAAATTATTAAATGCATAACATTCAATTTTTGAGGAGACGGAGTGCCGAATTAAAAACGTCTGTGTTCATTTTCGAGACCAATATCGAACTATGAAAGGATTGTGTTTCCCAATTGTAAAGGAGAATTATCTGAAAATAGAATATTTCGTAAGACATTTTTATTTTCATTTATTTTTTCATTATGGTTTTACGAAATTCCATTCTGCGCCACTAATCTTCGTGAAATATCTCCTGCAATATTTGAAACATTGGTATCCATGTCTTTTGCAAATATTGGTATTACTTTTATGATCTATTCCCAGTTCCCCTAGAACACTTCTACTTGGTCCTCTTGAATCCACTTCTATCCCTAAAAATAATTTCTGGCAATCGCGCTTGCTTCTGGGCCCTTTCGATAATAGGTTCCTGCAGTTTAGCGTAATATTTATGAAAATCTTAAAGACAAAGAGATAAAGTCTTAAAATTCAAAACTATATTTAAAATTGTTTTTTTCAAGAAATATGCTTATTTTCAAATGTAATTAAAAACAAATCTCTACAGCGGAATTGCCTCCATAAAACCATTTAATAATTTGAACTCTTTCGAGAAGAGTATCTTACGTTCATTTTAAGTATTTAGAATTTTTAGCGTTTTAACAAAATCTTGTAAGTAATTTTATTTAACTAAATTCAAATACCCAAAATGATATAGTGGATGACATTTCTATATTAATCAATATAACAATAATATTTTAAATTTTGCTTTGAGGATTCTTAATTATTTTAACGCGCTAAAGTGCTTTCTCTGAATGGTAGGCTAGATCGTGTATACCCGGCCTTAGGCCGGGTATACACGATCCGGTATGAACGGTCCGGCGAAAACGGTCCGGCGCCGGATCGTCACGACAACACATAGGTTTTAATAGAAGACGATACATGGATGCGTCAATGCCGGATCGACGGATCAGCGCCGCAGCTTGCTGCGGCAAGACCGCGCGCCGGATAACCGGATCATCCTGGGCAACACACGTACTTCAATGTATCGCGATATACGTTCCGGTTGTAACGCGCGTTTTTAGTTATTTTCACCCAAATTATTACATTATATATCTTGTTTTAACACAGTCAACAATTCGCCAAATGATTTTTTAGACATTCTGTAATAATTAAAAAACTTATTATGATACTGCCGAATATTTGTATGAAATTTGTCGATTTTTTTCTACACCACTTTCAAAATATGGATGCCTTCAATGTTTTCACGTTATACTGACTCTCGCAAAAAATCTTTTGCTTCAAGACCACAAATAATTCTTGATGAAGAATCTTGCAATGAAAACATTATTTCCCGATGAAAGTCTCGAAGCAATCAAATTTTTGAATTTTTTTTAATACCTATCCGTTTTTAACGCAGTGTGTATCGCGTATATCCTATGCGGTAGAAACGCATCCGTTTCTACCGCATCCGTTGAAACCGGATCGTGTATACCCGCACTAAACAGTGCCGACTTTTTTTACGCGGTCGTAAATCGTTATTTAGTTTCGACGGCAATCCTTGACGATACGGGGGGTGTTTGAAACATTTTTAATAAAGAATATTTTCGTACATCGCGGCGGGCAGCGTGTAATATATGGAATTTTTTGAAATTAAAGGCACTTTGTATTATTGTTAAAATGAAATTGAAAGAATATTATTAAGTATCTCTTTTGAACAAATAACTGTAAGAAAAACACTTGGTAGATAGCTTTAAAATTAAGTTTATTAGAATGTACACAATTAAATCTTAGCTTTACGTTCCTTTCATGCTCTTTTCTTAACTGACCAAGAAACTACCTACCTAATATTACATACACTTAATTAATAATAACTTCGTTAATATACCCATTTTTTAAATATTTAATAAAATTTACATAATAATGTGATAACAACACTCAGCATATGGAACTCGGTAACAGTGAAATATAAAAAGGCAGTTAAATAAAAAAAACTTATTAAATGCCTAATTATTTGCTTTTTAAATAGGGGATGAAAGAACAAACCACTAAAATTCAAATAAAACGAAAATAGGTGTTTTACAACCTAGAATTCATATAAATATGCAAAATAAATATAGTTTTACATTGGGGATTATAGTACACATCAATATTTTGAAACTTAAACCCTTAAAAACCACCCTTAATGACGAAAAAAATGCAGTTTTAAGTATGGTTAGACGGTATAAGTGGCTAAAATTTATATCATTCAAATGATTGCAATGCAACTAATAATAAATCGGATAACTTTCACTATTAAAAACCACCACTAATAACAGAATATTACCAAAAATTTTGCATTTTTTTAGATTAAAATCACGATTTAAAAAAAATATGTACTCTAAATCGCTGACACTTTTTGAATTTTTTTGTAGGATCTCAATTTTCCGAGATATTTAAGAAATACTGAAGAAAATCGTGTATTTTTTTCTGTAAACTAATCCATTTTTATTTAAAAAAAAATGTATATCCCCTTTTACTCCTGCAGCCATCTACGCAACATATCGCCGGCATTTTTAAAGTACAAAATTTCCGCACAACGCTATTATAGTTCTAATATTGAAGACGCCCCTGTATAACGCAGTCGCCACCGGGCAGCAAAAAAGAGTAGCATCAGAAAGCGAGTGAGAAAGGCAACATTTTGGGCGGCGCTTAGAGTGATCGTTCTATTCTAGTTTATGTTCGGTGGCTACAGTTAGTGGAGTTGCCTAAATCGATCAATATATTATAAATTTTTAATATGCGCAGAAGAATGTTTGAACCATATTTGCAAATTTCTGCTGCCGCTAATTTGGGTACCATGTATTTTTAATATGGGCCTATTTAGATATACATAGCACATACATTTGGTCTATAATCATGTTCAACAGGTGTCGTACTTGGTCAATTGTAATTTAGAGATTTATTATTTAATTAATTTTTTGTGATTATAAATTTGCTTGGTATTTATATAGTAGCCTAGATATTTTTTTTTGGAACTAATAGGGTTTGTGTTGGTATTTTGTAGGTAAATATTGATTTCACGCCTTCTGATGTTCATTATTGTAGGGGTGATCTGTCGTTTGCGGAAATCTTTTGAAGGGGAAACGAAGAAGGCGAGCAGCCAATTTTTTGGGCGAGACTAACATTGGTGCTGATTAAGTTCGCTGCCTATTTCATCAATTTTTCAGACTTTAGAGTCTCCGTTTCGGGATTTGACATTGGTTTTAAGCACAAATTGTCGTCGGTGCTCTTATTAAGTATTAATTTCGTCTTATCTCGGAAAATAGCAAAGTTAGGTGCCGTTCAAGTTCTGGAAACTGAGGTGAAACTGCACATTCTAAAGCTACACATACTTTCGATACGTTACTCTGGAGGACCTTAATTTCCACAATAAGAAGAAGCTGAGTTGCTACAGTAGCAAAGAGCTGATATAGCTGTGATGAGAGCCAGGTGCTAACGCTGGTCATTGAAAGTTAATTAATGGGTTATAGAGGCTGCTGAAAAGGATCCCTCAGATAAGATACATGATTTATACTAACTTTGTTGATTGCATAACAAATTATATTTCTTTATTTTTTTGCAGCTGAACATTAGGAAACGACGATATATTAATAAGCTCTTCTATATGGACGTATAAAGTTATAAAGACGTATATAGATGAAGTTAATATCATAATAAGATAAGATCTATTGTTTTTTTTTGTCATAACTTTTATATAGAGGACGAGATATAAATTTTATATAGGGGTCTGATTAAATCATTAACAGGTCTATAGTTACAAATAATTTATTTTTCTCGGTTGTTGGTACAATTCAATATTTACAAAAAAAAAAGGATATTGTAAGGCTTACCTGATCACGGTTTTATTAATTGGGATGTCATCATGATATGTGATGGAGCTTCTGCTTCCTATACTATTATAGCTCAATACCGTTAATGTCAATTGTCATATAACATATTTAAGATTTTTGGTACACACACCTCCGGCGCAGAACGATCACGTGACCACTCCATCTGTTCGGTAACCCAAGTATAGTATGTGAATTTATTTGACTAGTGACTTTTTTCTTTTGTTATTGGATATTCAAAATATATTGATTCATGGAATATCCTTAGATATTAGCAAAGCCTAGAAAATATCAAATAATAAAAAGTGAGAAAAAGAAGAGGATGCAAACATTAATTTTAATAGACTAAAAACTGCTAGAAATGCTTTTTACTATTTTTAATACTTTATGATAAAAAACTGCGTTTGCGATGAGTGAAAATGTTAAAAAAAATGTTTCATGACTTCGAGCAGGTTTATCAGACTTGTAGAAAGTATTTATTGTGATATTGTGTATATATATATATATATATCTGATTTAAAGTACAATTACAGCAATGCACTTCCAAAATTTTTCCCCTTTTTTATTTTGCTTTAATGTGAAAACCTAAATTGAATTCATTTTCTCGTTGTAAACTGATAATTTTTACTTAAGAAAAAATTGAACTGACTCGACTTAAACATAGAAAAAGATAGCAGTAAAAACTGCGTAGTCTAAAATTACTTAAACTAACTTACTTTTATTTTAGTAGATTGGACTCTTTATAAGCTGTTTGCTTACTTAGATATTAAGTATATGATACACACTGGTGTATACTGGTATATCAGGTACATTAAGTTAATTACTGATAATTTGTCACACGCCAAAATTATGCCCCAAGTTAAGAATTTGAGATTAAATTTTGAAATATTTGCACAATACCACAATACCAAATAACATAAATTTTTAGACTTGTTATGATTTTTTTATTTTAGCTACTTATCTAAGTTAAATTATATATTTTTAAATATGTATAAATGCCCCGTATTTAGTAGATCTACAAGTTAACAAACATACAAAACAGATAATAAGAAATAAGTATTTTCTAAAATGATGGATCTAGAACACCATATTATATGTTTTTATATAAGCATATAATGTTAATTTGACTAAGTTGCCTAAGTTTTTAAAACATCATCAGTATTTTAAATAGAAACTAATTTGCCCATGTTGAAACTATAGTCGTATAGTAAATGATAATAAATCTTATTATCATTTTATCATCATCGCTTTTTAATATTATTAGTATACAAATTTCATATACCGCTATCCTCCCTAGAATGGGGGAAACATTCACTTATAGAAGATATTATCTACGATATTAAAAGGATTAAATGAACTATATTCAAGTCAACTTTATGAATATATATGTATAATTTAACGGTAGGTTTAAAGCTAAGTAGCTCGCATTTAAAGTTGATTTTATATTTGGTTGAGGACCCAAAATAGATCAGAGTTTCCCATGTACTTTGGGATAACACGTGATGTGGGTGACAAAACTAATATTTATATTAATTTGTAGATGTTTACATTTAATTCTAGTCGCTTTATGGTTTCGATCAGAATACATCAAACTACTTGGTAATATTGCACTTCTGTTATTTCACATAAATTTGTCTTTGAATTTGGATGTTTCAAATCCATATACTAAACAATCTTTTCGTAGTATTTCGCTAAAAAAATTAAGATTAAGAATTATACATTTCAAACTGATTTCATGATTCTTTATTAAATTATTTATTTCTGTTACGTACGTTACTTTTAATGCGTTTCACGGTGGGAAAGTTATAAAAAAAGTTTAAGAATTGTATAGTTCTTCGATTTTAAGATAAATAGTTTTTTCACTAGAATGTGTAATAAATGAAATAAACCTTATAATAAAAAAGAATAAGAGCTACCGTTCTAACAAGTTTATTTACTGCATAAAATTGACTATAATAATATCTGGTTCCGTTCTTCTATACAACTGATTCCAAGTCACGTGTTATAAAGACCTTTGAAACATATTTAAGCCTTATTTTATAAATATATTACCTCTTTAAGCCACTACATTTAGATTTACTACAAGTCCAACCAGACCACAACAAACTAGATTGTTGTAACTCATAAGGACTGATGCCGCGCAATAAGAGATCTGTAGGATTATTCTCTATTAGAACATTATAACTCATAACATTGAAATAATACAACGTTTGGAACTCTATTCGCAATGAATATTTTTAGTCAATATAATTTTGGGTTTAACCACATAAGAACCATTGTTAATCCTGCTCATAAAGTAATCGAGACGAATCGCCTTTGACTGCATTCTTAACAGCTTAAAAATTAAGATTAAACCACTGCATAACTCGAATTGAAGAATTTTGGTTTTAAGGGCGAGCCACTCAGTATGCAAATTTTGAGAAACCACGCCGTCCGAGTTTAATCATTCAAGTCAAAGTTTTTTTAAAATAATTTTAGCCTTTATAATGACCAAACTAAATAAAATCGAAATTTCAATACTTGACCAACAGCAGAAAAAGTGATTTGGTTCGTTAGACAAACATCAGCGGTCTATGGTTTAATTTTAAAAAATAGATAATTCAATTTGCATGACCAACTAACTTTTATAGTTTGCTCCTAACCAAACTCTCCTGTTTGTATTGAAGCTACATCATTTTGTATGAGTTTAAGTTTTGTATATTTGTCTAAACGTTGCCACTTACGTAAATGCAATCATTCATCATACATTATTTTCAAAATTTCTAAACTGATTCAGATGCCACTGGGACAGAGCCTGCCCTGGAAATAAGGTCATTGAGATATTAATGTAATATATGGTCATTGAGATATATTAATATACTTTCGATTATTTAAGAGATATGTGGACATGTATTTTCTAACAAATCATTACGTCTTCCATGACATTTCCTGCAGTTGCTTAACCTTCAAATCGTATTTATGTGACCTAAAGTATTTAATAAACGATTTAGAAATTCTTGATTTTCTTGAAGAAGTATCAGGTTTAGATTGTGTTAGTTTTAAGATATCAGCTTTTATTTAAGAGAAATTTTTTAAAGTAATTTTAAATCTAGAGTAGAAAGTTTCTTCTTTGACCTATACCTTTCCAATTATCGTATTATTATCCAATTTCTTGGTATCTTTGTTAATATTTAAGATACTGGGTTGGTTGAAATGGTAAACTAGTAGGATTTTTTATGTTGATAAAATAGTGAAAACTAAAAAAAATTAACTTCGCGTTTTCGAGAAAATATCGAAAATATACTTTTGTTAAATAAAGTCGGCTGTATAAATTTACGTAAATCAAAATAATAATTTTTTCCTTATAAAAAAGTGTATTAACACTAATACTTTATTAACATAAATTACAATAAATGAGCAAAAACATTGCCATCTTGTTCAATACATTTCTAAGCACACTTAAGCATGCATCTTGAAGCTTTTAAGCTTTATCTTTTGATCCAGTTATTTGCCTAATATGAGTTTGAAGTTAAAATAATAATAATAATAATAAATCGTCTTTATTTTTAGCTCTGCAAAGGGCAGCTAAGGCTGTTAACTTAAAAGAGCATTTAGAAACAATACCGATACAAAACAGAGCATTTTACAAATACGGAAAAAGAAAGCCTATATAGTTATGTAAAGAAAGAAAATAATATATGTATAAAAGAGAATGAGAAGTAAAACTGACAGTAATAGAATCCCATTATTAATACTATAAATATAGGCCAAGCAAAAAATTTTTTAGTTTTCTCTGAGGGTTCTGTTAAGAGAGCTGTTAATCATTGAGCTTATTGAAAATTAAGTCATTGTACACTTTGGGGGACAGATAAGAAAAACTACGTTGAAAAAGAGCAGTACGGTGGTTTGGTATACTTATAAAGTTACTAAATCTAATGGGCCAGTTGTGTGTGGTATATCGAAAACAGGGTGTATTATTTGGATAGGCAGGTAAATTAAGTTTTTCCAGACGGTATACAAAATAAGTGAAGTGTAGGATTTGGCGATCTGGATATTGAGCCAACCAAGTTCTGAAAGTTTATACCTGCATTGGACTCGCGCCCTAAGATTATATATAAATCGAATACAAGAGTTTTGTACCCGTTGCAGTCTTTGCCTGGAAATAAAATCTTAAAAAAACCCATACACGAAATTACAATAATTTAAATCTGACAACACTAAGCTCTCGGATATAAGTTTTTTGAGGTCAGTATGCAGCATGTCTTTGTTCTTATAGAGAATTCTGAGTGATAGATATGAGCTTTCAAATATTTTAAATAAGTGATATCTAAATTTAAGTTTACTGTCTAGAATTAGACCAACACTTTTACAGTCATCATCCTTATGGCCCATTCACTATTTGGATCAAAGAAAATTACAGAAGATTTCGAAGAATTAAAAGTTAACTTATTATCCCTTAAATTTGTAAGCACTTTTTGGAGACAGCTGTTGAGTTCATTAATAATAGCATAGGCGTTTACTTTTAAAAAACTGGCATAAAGCGGAGTATCAGCAGTAAATCGTTGCATAGTACATGCGGCGGTAATAATAGTATCCATGTCACCTGTATATATTACAAAAATCAATGGTTCGCGAGGACGTATTCCTACGGAACTTCGTTAGCTAGGCTTATGAAATCAGGTAAACTGTTATCAACTCTAACAACCTGAGATCTTTCGGATAAATAACTTGCAAAAAGTTTTGACGATCCATCAGAAAACCCACATTTTAACTTTTTAGCTTTTTTATTATAAGCTGATCAAAGCATCTGCACGTCCCACAATATCATCCAGTATACCCCATAAAATGGAGGTCCTACTAAAGCCTTTTCGAATACCTGATTGTGATGGACTGAACAAGTCTTCATAAAAGTATTCATAAAAGTATTTTACCACCTGTTTGTCAATTATTTTTTCCAAAATCTTAAAAAGAACACAAAGAAGGCTAATACGTTTTAAGTCAAACATACTCTGTACATGGTTATGCTTGGATATGGGTGTAACAACAGCTGTTTTCCATCTTAAGAAATCTGATCAATACATCTGATCAATACAAGCATTAAAGATATGCGGGATAAAAGCAATGACTGTAGGACAGCATATAATAATCATGTGAAAAGAAAGTCCATACAAACCGAAAGAATTCGACTTTACTTTAGGTAGAGCACCTAAAATCTCTGTTTTAGAAATGTTACTAAAGGCAAAGGTGCTGTCAGTATGATGCGCTTCACACAATTATTCGGTTATCTACAGTGGAAGAAATTTTATTAACCGAATCAATAAAAAAATTAATGAATAAGTTGGCGTTTTTTAGCTATTGGGAAAAATTGATTTCATTTTTTGATTTATTATTAATATTAAGTTCACCAAGAGTACATCATTCTTTTACATGCACCATCATTTAGGTAACCCTTTTTCTTTTCATGCACAATCCTGGTAAAAAAGCTTCGCATGATTTTGTAAGCCTCGTTATTAGTCTTTAGGTTATTATTCATATTTAGATAGCATTTGATTCCGTTGTCTTTTTATTATTTTGAGAACGTTGATAAACTAAGGCAATTTAGGTCTGCTTACAAGAGCCGTGCGCAAAGTCTGTCAAACAAAAATAATATGCTGCTGATAAGCAAATCAACCTGATTGTTAATACAATGATAGTCAAAGATTTTTCCCGAACTAAAATTAAATTAACATTAAATAAAGTTGAATTGAATTTCTTAAGATCCAGATTTTTAGAATTACGAAACTCTAGGTGTTAGGGTAGTTTCGAAGGAAGTTTAAGACTAAGACTACCACATATAAGTCGATAATCAGTTAACTCATGCATGTCGTGATGCATATCCATACATCTCCAGTGTATCTCTATTTGACATAATTAAAAAGTCAATTAATCTAAAAATATTATCAGAATAACGCGTAGGATTAACAACCATTTGTGATAAGGAATATGAATTAAAAAAATTGTATCAGGAATTGGTTGAATTATTAAATTTCAACATGTTAATAATAAAATCTCCTAAACATACCAATTCGTCTCTAAGAAAAAAAGCAGTGGAAACAGCACATTCTATAAAATAAATTCCAAAATACAAATTGCCGTTAGGTGGGCGGAAAATATTACCAAGACTTAATTTGATTCCTACTACTTTTATCATTAGCCAAAGTTACTCAAGACATCCATCCAAGCCATTTTCAACATCAATTCTAGAAAAATGAATTTCATTCCTAACTTATAGATGTACCGTAAGGTCATGTAGGTGTCCCTTTCACGTGAACCACAATTCATTCTGTAAAAGAAATATGCATTAATATGTAAATCTTGATTTAAAACTCGACCTTTACGCCATGTTTCTAAAAATACCCAAAATATCCAAATTTAAATCTGAAGTCTTCAACGGCATCTAAATACCGCACCAAAGACCGAATGTTGCAGGTCCAACCTTTATGTTTTGTAATGTCATGATGAGTTTAATTACTTAAAGATACCAAACAAATTTATATACATTAAATAAAAAAAAATAAATAAAATCGAATACATTTAGTTTTCTATTAAATCTTTCAGGGCATTGTGAATTAGTAAAGCTTTTTCGCTGTCCGCCTTGCGTACAAATATATTTATATCCCAGTTCCTTTAAATATTTAGTTTTCTTGAAAATATTATTGGTCTCTTTAATAATTTCCTCATTTATAAAGATTGGAGCGTCCCATTGATCAAGTCCGTAAATCCTTGAAGTAATATTTCCTACTTGGGAACACCGTGCTTGTATTCGATTTTTTAATTCGATATCCTTAAGAGTGACTATGTGTAGGGTACCAGTTTTTGTTGCAGATCCCGAACGTGTGTAAAATCTTTAGCATTAATATCAACCTTGAGAAAAGTATAAAACTTAACTAGATCGGCAGGGGCAGCTTTAGTATTATTTTCAGCACTAAGCGGGAATCCAGAGATTCTAAGATTACATTTAATTTTATTTGAGTTTTCAGTGTTGACAGCCTTTTCAAGCGCGCAATTCTAGTTTTTAACAACTTGTTTTCTTTAGTTAGCTCGGAAAACGTGTCAGTCATGATTTTATTCCTTTCCTTTTCCTTCTCAGACTTTTCATTTATAAAATCGATAGACTCCTTTACGTCTCTAACCTTGATTTGTAGTTCTCTAATCATGAAATTTAAGTCCGCGAAACTAGATTTTGCGTCAAAAATTGAAGAGCGTCACGTATTCTTGCATTCAGAACAAATCAGATTTCTGCGAGATCCATTTTTACCTTTGGATGTACAGAAACTTAGGTGGTATAGGCAACAATGTATTGGTTGTATTACAAGGACACAGTACTACCTTTGTAATCCAAACGGTTTAAAGTCCAAAAACTACGTACCGGTGATAAGGAGCGTGAATAAGTTACAATTGCTAATTTTATAGAATTAGGACTCACTAGTCAGGTGCACTGATGAGTCACTAGTTCCTCGGAAACAACCTTTTAATTTAATTTTTTATTTATATTAAAAAAAGCTAGTTTTATAACGAGCCTTACGATGTAAATAATGTATTCATTCAGGCCAACGTTGGCGTAGTTCATCAACGGTTCTCTATTTTTTTATCACTTCATTCTTTATGTAACTTCAAAAATAAAAGTCAAGAGGCGTTAAGTCTGCTGACCTAGTCATTAGTAGTATTGTTCACTTATCATAATCCATTTATCATTAAACAGTCTATTGAGCAATTTTCTTACATCATTTATTTGATGAACAATGTCTTCATCCTGTTGAAAATAGATTTATCGTCTCTTTAAATTAACATTATCCTTCCAATCATAGTGCGATCGTAAAACACAGTTTCTAATATTTTGCTTGCTATTAAGCTGCACAAAACCTTTATACTAAATTGATTTTGTGGGTGTCTAGGATCAGTAAATAAAATGTTTTCTTGGGAACAATTTTACGCTTAAACATATCTTTGGTTGAAAAATTAGCTTCATCGCTCCCAATTATACAGTTTTAAGTATTATCATTTGCTTCATATGCCTTACGTCGTCAGTTGCAAAAAGCAATTTTTTTTTCATTATCGCCAGGAACAACTGTTGTACTGGTTGATACTTATATGGTACAAATTTATTTTTCTTTAAGAACTGTCATATTGTTACTAAGGTAACATCGTAAGCTCTTGCTAAACCTCTAGTTGAGTTTTCCATATGAGGTGTTTAAAATATGCCAAAATAGAAATTTTATCATCCTTGCTTACTATAAATTGGTTCCTTTTTCTACTTTTAAAAACATTTTCGTTGCATTTAAATTTTTTGTAGATAATTAAAAAGTATCTTTGGTTTGGCAAGTTACGAGTCTGGAATCTCTGGCGGTACTCTTCTAGCGCTCTGTCACTATTTTCTCGGCATAAAGGGTAGTATTCTACCATATCACATTTTTCAATATGCGTAAAAGACATTTTACTAATTTAGATTTCACAGACATTATAAACTTTGCTAACCTGTAACTGTCAGTATTTATTTATTTATTTTATTAAATTCCTACTGTTATTTTATTATTCAAACAATGATTTATTTGTTTTTCTCTCAAAAAGTTCAAAGCGAACTTGCTTAAATTATTAATATCACGATGACTTTATAATTTTTAGATTTAGATTATTAGCGTCAATAAACTTTATTATTAAGAAAATAATTTTCTTTTGATTTATGTGAAAATATACATTTTCTCGAAAATGCAATGTTTATTTTTTTTCTGTTTTCACCATTTTAAGTAGCAAAAAAATCCTACTAATTGGTTACTTTACCCGACCCTGTATCCTAAATATTAACAAAGATACCAATAGTGCCGACTTAATCAGAGACATCTTGTATATATTATTAGTATCAATCCAAGTTGCTTTAATTGCTTGAATAATAATAATAAATACATATTCATTCATATATATTTTAAACCCTTTTAAATACATATGTATCTCTATTAAATCTTATAAATTTTTCAGCTTTAGCATAATTTAATTGCTAAGCTGAATAATATCATAATGAGCAAGAAGTCTCTCATTAATATATTACTTGCAAAGTAAGTTCCACACCCGTGTGTAAATGCTTTACAAAATTTGATTGATGCTATTACCTAAAGAGTATAACTTGAGAGAAAACATTTAAGGTAATGAATTTCCTGGACCTTCGTAGCATACGAACGAAATAAAAGTCTTGAAAAACTGTATCATCATGCCCTGCAAAATCATCTGCATTATGCTATCAAGAAAATATAAATGCAATTATTGTTCGTAGTACTGTAATGGTCCGTTTACACGCTCATGCAATTGCACAAGTCAATTTGTGCATGCAAATTTGTACAAATTTGACTGAATTGGGAGGCAGCTTAGACGCTCATGTCATTTGCGCCAATTGACTTGTTCAAACAAATTTGTGCAAAATAGTTTAAAGACAGACCTCCACCATAGACTACTTTACCTTCTGTCAGCGGCAAAAAAAAACTATGTTTCGAATTGTTTATTTATTGAAGTTAATAATATCTGGAAATGAAACATATTAATGAGGTGTTAATTCTTGATACGGTTGCAGTTTGTGTTATTAAAAAGAAACTTAAATTAAAGGAAAAAAGAAGATGGTCCAAGCCTTGGTTGCTAAAAAGGGATCTGCTTTCGCACACCAATTTAATTGCTATATTATGCAATGAACCTAATGATTTTCGTAATTATTTGCGTATGGCCAAAACCACATATCAACATTTGCTTGATTTAGTTACACCAGCAATTTTAAGAGCAGACTCGGTTATGAGACGTGCAATTACCCCCCATGAAAGACTTCCAGCTACATTAAGATTTTTGGCAACAGGGAGAAGTTACGAGGATTTGACATTTTCAACATGTTTTTCCAAAGCCCGAAACATATAATTCCCGAAACATGTGACGCAATTTATACTGTATTAAAAAAACAATATTTAAAGGTAAGTGTAATTAAGTTTCTATATTAACATATTAACATATTATGTTATTAACTAATAATTATTCAAAGTTGTGAAACAACTGCGCAGCAGTTTCCGTATTAGATGAGGGCTAAGAGTTGAATGGGGGTTGAGCGTTGATGTTGGGGTAACTGTTGTAAGTAGATGGAATGTTATATGACCGTTGAGCATTGTGTGGCACCTGTTGGTTTCTTGGAGCTTGCTGGATATACAAAAAACAAATTCGATTTAAATATCCTAATTCAGCCTCATAGAACACATCGTCGATTAATTTTTCAGCATGGATAGCTTGTTGTGGAGGAAGGTCTCTTAATTTTGATGTCCATGCTTCTCCAATATCACTAAATTTATCAGTATTAACTGTCGGCTGGTTAAACGTTTTCTAATCACTTCCAGCACTTCATCGCATTTGTCAATGCCTCTTCGGGATGCTTGAGATTGCTTGGAAGATATTTGTGATGTACTTGTAGATGAACATGGCGTGGGTGCTAAAGATACATCGGGAGATTGTGCCGACTCAAGAGTTATTGATTCGTTGTCAGAAACCTGTAAAAAAAACGTTGTTTAACAATAATGCTTTATTATTGTATATATCTCTCAATTTTTATTAATATTTATGCAGTCATAAAAAATGTACTTGTACCTATATTAACTTTTTATATTAGGTTTCATGTTAATTAATATTTATATATTTGATTTTAGTTCCCCACCAATGCCACTGAATGGAATAAAATATCAAATGATTTTGAAGTTAGATGGAATTTTCCTCATTGCTTGAGAGCTGTAGACGGGAAGTATGTACAAATTGTAGTCCCTTCTGGAAGTGGATTATATTATTTCAATTATAAAAAAAACTCACAGTATTGTTTTAATGGCGATTGCTAATGGTAATTACGAATTTGTAATGTGTGATATCGGAACTAACGGCCGAGTTTCTGATGGAGGAGTAATCGATAATACTATATTTATGAAAAAATTACTAAAAAATAAATTAAATTTACCGGGAGCAGAACCATTAGGTGAGGGTGAAACACCATTGAATTACATATTTATCGGAGATGAGGCATTTGCTTTAAGGCCAGATTTTTAAAAGCCATACAGTCAAAAGGAACTTGATTATGACAAAGGAATTTAATTATCGTTTATCTAGGGCCAGAAGAATCATAGAGAATACATTTGGAATACTAGCTAACCGTTTTAGAATTTTTCATACCACAATCAACTTGCAAGTTCATAATATTGACAAAGTTGTTTTAGCTTGTTGTGCACTTCACAATTTTTTGCGAAGGAATTGTTCCCACACATATTCATTCAGTGATGTGTTTGATACTGAAGATGCTACAAATGGTACAATTATTCCTGGTTGACGAACAGACTCAGATAACTTGTTGGATCTTCAAAGAGGCCATCAACGAAATTACACTGCCGAGGCAAAAGAAGTCAGAGAACAATTTAAAATACACTTTAACAATTCTGGAAAAGTATCCTGGCAGGATGCAATGGTATCTAATTAGATATTAATCTTAATTATTGTTATTGATACATAATTTACAGCGATCCTTTATTAAAAATTATTTAAAAAATACGTTTGAATATTATACTTTACACTGAAAAAATTAAATTACTACAAGTTTAAAATCGTTAGAATAATTAAAATTTACTTTTTAAAACCACTAAGAAAATCTTGTTAAATTGAAATTGAGTTGTGTTTATTTAAAATTTGGAAATGTTTAATTCTACAGTGTTTAATGTGTTAAAATGTAGCCAATGTAACAAGATTTTTTTTAGTTAAAATAACAAGACGTAATCAGCATAGATGTCTATTTAATACAAATTTTAGTAACATATTCTAAATATTTAGTTAATAGTGCTAAACATTTTTTCAATGTACTTACCTGAATATCTTCAAAATTCGATTTTGTATTTCTGGGAGTTTCCTGATCCCTTATAAAATTCATCATATCATAGTACCATAAGTGGGGTAAGTAGATGTCCTCTTCTCCTGCACCTGATCGCTCGGAGTCCAGCACTTTTTTTAGTTCCTTCCTGTATGTGGTACGTAGCGAATTAATTTTTTTCTCTGGGTTTAACCTAACCTGGGTCTGCAGTTTTTCTATTAAAATTTCGTAGGATTGATTTTTTGCATTTCGATCACTGTATTCCTTACTCTTTACTTTCCATAGACTCGGAAACGATTTATATAGCTCGATAAACTCACGGAGACACTCCTATTCTTTCGTACCACATAAAAACACCTAAACCTTCGTACTTTTTTATTGCAAGCACACAAAACGTACCAAGTTGCAAATAAACAAACAGAAACACGTGTTTACAAGTGTCACGATACTACTCCGCATGCGCCAAATTGACGGTAGGCGCGATTATCGTTCACACGCTCATGCAAATACACCAACTTCATGCAAATTTTCTGCCAGAACAGATTTTACTCAAGCCACATTTTTTGGCTTCATGCTTTCGTTTACATGCAACGATTTACTTGCGCAAATTTGTTTGTACCGGGTGTACAACTAAGAGAGGTCGCCGGCCATATCTCAGTAACTAGTCATCCCACAGCATAGGGAAAAAATATTTCTTATAAAAGCGGCAAAGAGAAATCGTTAGAAATTATTTATAAGTTCGTACGATGACCGCTAGGGGGCGCAATACAACATTGAAATAGAAAAAATTGGTTTTATTGAAAATATTCAAAGTGAATCCTAGAGAAGAATGATGCGATTTTAAAGCATAATAAATTCTAAACATTTTTTATTTCAAACTTTTTTTTTAATCTATCAAATAATAGGTGGGGGAAGGGTTGAATATTTATATATAAATTGTTGATAACTTTTGATTGGTCTAACCAATTTTAACGAGCCTACTTTTGTTTTCAAGTATAATTACTTAGCCGTTTTAGTTGTTTTGTTGAGCGCTAGAGGGCGGTTTGTGTTATTTTGGACTTTTTCAGCAATTTTCTGGCAAATAGTAAATACAACGATAATTTTTTTTTTACTTAAGCTAAAAGAGCATGAAAAAATATAAAAACTGGCGCAAACCGCAACTCTATATCTTATTTTATTCCGAAATTATTAATTAAACTGTTTTTGAACGATAAAAATAAAACTCCAAAACTCAAATTTTATAATTGTTTTATATTTTTAATGGTGTCTTAGATGCTCAAACTGTTTTCCTTCATTTTCAATATACAGTCGAAGTCGTTGCGTCGTTGACAGAACCGCTGTCTGGATTTATGCTGTGGGTAAGGAATTTATTGCATTGCGTATTTGGTCCTGCATGTCGTTGTGTGTTTTGGGTGGGGTGACAAAAACTAAATCTTTAATCCTTCCTTACAGATAAAAATCTAGAACAGTCAGATCTGGGGATCGAGCAGGCCAAAGAAAAATACTTCCTCTTCCTATCCACAAACGATATTGTCTAGTTAAGTATTGACGAACTTGAACGGCAAAATGTGCAGGGCAACCATCATGTTGGAAAATTATTTGCCCTCTTGTTTCCAAATCAACATCTTCCAGTAACTGGGAGATCATTTTGCAAATAAATTAAATACACATTTCCAGAAAGTGTTTGATTGAAAAAGAAAGGACCAATAATTTTTCCGCCCATAATTCCGCACCACACATTTACAGTCCATCTGCCTTGGTGTTGAGTCTCGCGTATCCAACGGGGATTTTCTTCTGCCCAACAGTGCAGATTATGCGGGTTTACACCACCATCACTGCTAAATGATACCTCGTTCGTCCATAATATCTTCGAGATAAATCGGGTATCTTCTCTAACCATGTTCAACAGCCAATGACAAAAATTAAGTCTGTTATCAAAGTCTTTTTCGAGAAGCGCCTGGTGCAGAACCACGTGATATGGATAAAGTTTAAGTAAAAAACAATAAATATAATATAATAGGATGCTTATTAGCGTTGTATCAAATAAAAATAGGTACCTGTGCTCTTTCAGAATATTTTCTACTGGGTCGAGGGACACTCCCAATTCCCTACAAATATTTCGGATGCTTAGTTGAGGGTTTATTTCAATATATGCCTAAATATTTATAACGTTTACCTCTATGCGCCCTCGCCTTCGTCTTCGATGAATATTGCCGCGAATAATTTCAGTATTTGTTAGCCTGGTAGCTAAACCGGTAAAGACTCTATGATTATTGTGTCTTCTGTCAGGAGATATCTTTGGGCATATACAGGGTGTCCAAGATAAGGATCCTAAGCATGGGGATCTCGGTACCTGTTGGAGATACAGCTTCGGTTAAATTAGGAAAAAGTTGTGCACTTTAAAGCGTATTTACATGCCGTTGAGAAACTTCAAAAATTTCCATGGCCTGCTGAGATATTTGGAAAAAACAGAAATTTGCATTTTTCCTTTCAACTAACAAAAAAAATGTGACATGTGATACATCGTTGAATTTGTAATAAAAAATGGAATCAGATACAGGGTATACTTTCTTTTCGCGCCATATAAAAAAATAAAGTTGATGGTGGTTTCTCGGAAACGAAACGTCAGGCCATCGAAATTTTTGAAGTTTCTCAACGGCATGTAAATACGCTTCAAAGTGCACAACTTTTTCCTAATTTAACCGAAGCTGTATCTCCAACAGGTACCGAGATCCCCATGCTTAGGATTCTTATCTTCTTTTAAAAACTTAAATAATTTCAAAATCTGTCTTCGACGTTACATTTGACATCGATCATAAAGGTTTTATTATGGTCCCGAAAATATTTATCAAATTTATTTGTTTCCAAAGCTTACTATTGACTATGTGACGCAATAATGCCAGGGCGGCGACAGATTTCATTGTTCAAAAACATTTTAATTTATAATTTCGGAATAAAATATGATATCGAGTTGCGGTTTGCGCCAGTTTTTATGTTTTTTCAAGCTCTTTTAGCTTAAGTAAAAAAAATTATATCGTTGTATTTAATGTTTGCCAGATAATCGCTGAAAAAGTACAAATTAAAACAAACCGCCCTCTAGCGCTCAACAAAACAACTAAAACGGTTAAGTAATTATACCACATAAAAGCCTAATAATTATCCTTTAAAACAAAAGTAAGCTTGTTGAAATTCGTTAGACCAATCCAAAGTTATCAAGAATTTTAGATATAAATATTCAACCCTTCCCCCACCTATTATTTGACAGATTAGAAAAAAAAGTTTGAAATAAAAAATGTTTAGAATTTATAATACTTTTAAATGGCAGCATTCTTTTCCAGGATTTACTTTGAATATTTTCAATAAAACCAATTTTTTCTATTTCAATGTTGTATTACGCCCCCTAGCGGTCATCGTACGAACTTGTAAATAATTTCCAGCAATTTCTCTTTGCCTCTTTTATTACAAATATTTTTTCCCTACGCTGTGCGATAAGTAGTTACTCAGATATGGCCGGCGACCTCTATTAGTTGTACACCCGGTACAAGTCAATTGGCGCAAATTGCATGAGCGTGTAGACGGGCTATAACATTTATTTATTAACTGAAAGTATTTCGGTTATCTTTTACTAAATTTATTTTAAACCATTATTCCAACATGTTTCGGACATATAACATGTCTATTTTTATTCGTTTTCGTCTGAGGCACTAGAACTATAAGTTTGACAGAACCCTTTAATTGTTATCCCTTATAATGGACATGTTATATGTCCGAAACATATTGGATTCATGGTTTTAAATAAATTTAGTGGAGGATGACCGAAATACTTTCAGTGTAATTGATCTATTAACTCCACTGCAAGAATGGACTACTTCCTTAAATTTATTTTTTAGCTTCTCCTTATATTTATAAGCTTCTTCTATTCGAGAATCTAAATTGAAAAGACGGTTCTCGAAAAGTAATTATATTGAAGATCGTATTAATATCACTTAAAGTGTTATATACAGTGGAGAACTACTTTTTTGTATGATACAATCCAAGAAAAATATCACTGCATTTGATTAAATGTCTATGTTCTATACCTATTATATAGTCCTTTTATTTTTACTTGAAAAAGCCAAATATTAAGGAACCGCAAAAAAATTTATTTTGAACCCTGCTTCCATCAGAGGCAGTTGTTGTTGAAATAAAGCGGCTGGACAATATAATAAAAAAATCTTTGTATTTTCAATTCAGTTTTTTTTATAATAGTTTTACTAATAAAATTAATTCTAGATCCGTTTTTTTGCTTTGCAGAACAGATTTAGAATTATAGTATTATGTATTAATTGATAAAATGATTTGTTGTAAAGCTTACATCGATTATGGTTTTTACGTTATACAATATTTTAGATTAGGAAATCAAATAATTCATAACAGGTATTTTTCAGATTAGAGATCATTCTCCGGATCTAAATTTTTAGTTAAAATACAATGTGGTTTAAAAATTTACCTCTTATATTATTATAAAACACTTACATAATAGTCCATACTTGCATTGGAGTCGTAGATTAAGGTAAAATGAAAATCCTGCAGACTCCCTTCACTTATTTATTAAACATTCAGTTTTTTAAAATTCTCGACTTGTTTCGGACATAGTGTCCATCACCAGGGGATATAATGGCGTGTTACTAATTTTTTTTTTGGTGAAAGCAAAAGGAAAGCAGAAGGTTCATAGAGAACATGCAACGGATTAGTACTATACGAAAGAAATTGTAAAGGGCAAGAACGACGCATTAAGAGACTATGAAGAGTTAAAATAAAGTGAGTTTAAAAGGTAAGTACAAGAATGATGTACTTGAGTATTAGCACAGTAGTGTGTTGTTTTGTGAAGTTTTATTTATTTCCATAGCCAGAAATTCGCAACTTTCTATTCTTACTTTTCTAGAATTGTCTCGATTCCTCTAGGTAAAGCTGACTTTAACATTAACGAATTAAATATTATAATAATAATCAATAAAATTTTTTTGAAACATTTAAATAAATATTTAAACAAAAATCAGGAGTCTATCAGAAAGGGTGCTCGAGTAAGAATTGCAATGCATTTTATAATGGACAGACCGGTAGAAGATTTTCTACATGTATCAACATTTTAGAGAAATTGAGAAGAGCAAGAACTGAAAGATTTGCCCTACAAGCATCAAATCGAACCTTGCAAGACATGTTTAGACTAACCAGTACAGTTTTAACCCAGCTACTGACTTAAATCTTTTTTATTTCTGCCAGAAAAGCAATAAACTTGATCTGTTGGAAATAATCGAAATAAATAAAGCTACAGAAAACAACCACCATTACTGTTTTAATATTCAAGTACATCATTCTTGCACTTACTTTTTCAACTCACTGTGTCATAACTCTTCATAGTCTCTTAATACATCTCTCTTTTTGCCCTTTACAAGTTCTTTTATATAGTACTAATCCGTCGCTTTCCTTCTTCACAACGTACTAATGTTCTCTATGAACCTTCTGCTTTCCTTTTGCTTTCACTAAAAAAAAATTTTAGTAACACACCATCAAGTACCATGGTACTTTTAGAACTTCTTCCATAGATGTCACCTACGTTTGAATTTAGCATAATATTCGGTCCTTGTTAACAACAGAATGTAAACAAATAAAATTAAAAATAATAAAATAGAAAAAAAAGCAATAATAAGAATTACAAGGTTTTTTGGACGTGGAATCAAACCCTGCTGCATATATCTGATACCAATTTTAAACCTTTGTAAGTGTACCTTATATTAATTTTTTAAGTTTTTTTTCTGTGTCTGTTTGTCTTTTTGTTTTTTGTTCAGTTGATGTATTGTGTTTTAAAAAAATACTCATATCTCACTCTATTACTGTATCTATTATTCGAATATAATTTCAATTTAGTATTTCGCATATACAAGATAGCCAAATGATCTTTTTTACGTTTTGGACACTAGGGTTAAGAAAATACAATAATTAAGACCTATAACTATTATCCGATTTGATTTTAATTTACTTTTTGGAGTTCATTTGATATATTCTAAATGATTTTTGAACATTTTTTGATGTATTGTGTTTTAAAAAAAATACTCTAACTAAACTATTTTCTTTAAGTATCCCCTGATGATGGACACCACTGTATCCAAAACATGTTAGGAATTTTAAAAAAAATTATCTTTAATAAATAAGTGGAGGGAGACTGTATGATTTTCATTTTAACTTACATAATATATACTTACCAATATTTAATATTCCAACAGACTATTTTTTTACTTATAATCTTATTAAACAGGAATGGTCATAAAAGTTATAAGATCTTGCTTTTTTAAACTAGTATTTGATATTTTATTTAAAATTCTTGAATGACAAGATGCATTATTAATAACATTTTACTGAAGTGTTTGGTAAGAGCTGATTAGAGAATCATTTTTCAAATAATGCCGCAGTTATATATCATGGCAATGAGCCGAAAATTGAGAAATATTTTTAGCAGACAAAAGTAACGTATCTTTTCCAAATCCTTCTGTACTGAGGGGCATGAAATAAAGTGACTTGTTTGCTTCTTGAGCATGACGCATTCAAAACAAAATTCGTGAAATTATCAACCCAACCGCATTTATCTACGTCATGCGTATCAAACCACGTTTCATCTAAATATGTCTATTTAAGTCGCGATATAACTTAATACTACTGTTTTAAAATAATCTAAATATTAAAATATTAAGAGACAAATTGTTTGCGGCGGCATGGGCATTGATCTGCTATTGAGCTGCTCTTTGCATATCCGCCGCCGCATAGTGTGCTGCCAGTGTACTGCGATTTCGAGATAATTCTGGGAAAAAGGGTGTTTAAAACTGATCCCAGTCTATTGGTTTTTTCATCGTATTTATGGTCATTCAAATTAGAATTTAAAAAAATCCATGTTGTTATTATCATGTTTTTTATTCGTTTCCTTCTTTCTATGATCTAGACATTACAATAAAATCAACTTTTTCTTCTAAAAAATACTGTAACAATCAAATCAGAACTAAAATAGATAACTTTATTTAAATAGATGCAATAAATACCATCTACTGTCTAGAATTTTAATATTGTTTACAAACATTAGCCTAGAATTCTGGAGAGAATACTTTTTTTTATCCAATTACATAAAACAAATAGATAATCTATAAACCATTATTAAGAATGTAAAATGAAAATCCTACAGTCTCTCTCCACTTGTTTATTAAACATCATTCTGCTTTATAATTCCTGACATGTTTCGGACACAGCGGTGTCCATCATCAGGAGATAAAAAGTTCAAAATTGGTATAAATTATACACACCATAGTTTGAGTCTTAGTCAAAGTTTGAGAAAAATAGCGTAAGAACTTTCTTACGCCGACTACGTGGTTTTTCAGCAATGAACTGTGGTAATTTGATTTGGTCAGTCTTTGTAGAAAAGGTAACTTTACAAGAGCTTTTATACTTTATACATCTACATTTTTATTGGGAAGGTTTTACATCTTTAGGGCTTTCTCATTTTGATACGGTTCTTGTACGGTTTACTAATTTAGGAACAAGATTCATTTGTGTTCTTTGTATAAAATTGTATCTAAACATTTTATTTATTTGCGTTTTTTCTTGTCTTAGCTATCGACCAAACAAATTCAAAATTTTTAATTAGTATTTAATAAGTATTAAAGTAAGCTTTTAAAACACATTTTATATTGGACAATGCCTTAAGTTGTCTTATTTTAATTGAACTTATTGTCATTTAATCCCAATAATTTTAAATAGCTTATTAACGTTTTAAAAATTGTTACTTGTCGTTTAAAAAATGTAATATACTATTGGCACATCGTTTAATTTAAAATTCCATTGTAGCAGACTATATATAATACTGAATTGACAATTTTAATATTGTTTGTGAAGTTTTGTTCTACTCACACGATTGAATAACTTTAAAAAACTCGGATAACTTAGGCGATTCTCTCATTTTGATATTTTTAGAGAAGAAAAGTGCGTTTGAGTAACGAGTAACGCATCGTTCGTGTTGGTCCCGTAAATTTTCTAAATTTCCCCACATTATCAGATATATAATTTATCTAAAAGTATCCAGTTAATATTGACCATGACTAGAAGAAATAAACAAAGTAATTCCTCTCCAAAACTCGAAAGCACCAATATTTCTAGAAATATTGAGTCTCTTAGTGCGGGCATCAAAGACATGGCGCCCAAGTTTACAATGGATCTTTCCACGCTTAGAACTGAACTAAGTGATAAATACAGTGGAAATTCAAACAATAAGACCTCTAATAAAATGTCTGAGTTTACTAAGTTAGACAATAAACTTTGTACTTTGGAAACATCTCTTAAACAATGTTTGCAAAATCTTAAAATAGAAGTAGATCAATTAGGGATTGACTCATCAAGGTACCATGCATCCGCAAATCACAATTGCATAATTTTTCATGGCGTCGCCAAAAATACGCAGGATATTTCCGATACCATACTGCAATTGTTGTCAACTAAACTTAAGAAGTTTTAAAACTAACTTTATGCCTTCCGCAATAAAACGTAGACCAATCGTATATCGTTGGCTTTGTGAAAAAGTTTCTATCTGAAAAAACGACAGGGGTCATGTGAACGATCATGTGATAACTGAAGCTCTTACTGCTAAGAACCTATCTATTTAAAATTTATTTCTAGGAGTATGGATATTTTATTATGTTATGGCAGGATGCTATTGGTGTGTTGTTGATGTTTTACTTTTTTATATTTTTTATCTAGATATTATATTATTTAACATATCAAATAGAATAATCATATAGATAACTAATTTTATTTCCTATTTAGGGGATATACATCGTACTTTGAAAAGCAAAAGTAAACTCGATAAATAGAAAAGTATAGGTTTTGTTATTATTATTACTGGCGCTTTTCGCGAGGTGTGAATTATGCATTTTAGCATTTTCAATATTGCAATTTGTTTTTTTTTTAATTTAGTGTATTTTTTGTTTTTGTTTAAATACTTTTATTTTTAGGTAATATGTGGGATTCTGGGCATTGGCTGAGGGGCGACTGGGGTAGCCCATTTTCTACTTAACTATAGCTAACTAACGATGCTTCAGGCACCCACAACCATTTATTAGCACACCTTAATATCCGATCCCTCAGTACAGGGTTTGACGAATTAATAACTATATTCCGGAAAGTTTTCGATTTTACGGAGCTTAAAAATGTAAGGTCTATTAGTATTCTACCGGCTATTTCCAAAATCTTGGAAAGATATATTTATAACCAGATAATAGAATTTTCTGACTCTCACAATATCATTCCCAGCTGTCAGTCCAGTTTTCATAAACAGCTCGGTACAACTACTTGTCTTGTAAAACTTAATAATCATATAAGACATAATGAAGATAAGAAAGTAATAACTTGCCTGTATCTTCTAGACCTTAGTAAAGTATTTGATACATCTTAATCATAAAATGTTACTTGCAAAATGGCAGTATATTGGTTTCTCATATAATTCACTAAATGCATTAAAGCCTTATCTTTCTGACAGATTCCATTGTGTTGTAATTAAAAAGCAACACTCAATTTCAAAATCGAACTATGTATGTACATTTAAAAACTGACTCCCACAAGGCTCTGTTCTAAGACCTTTATTATTTTCCTTGTATGTAGCTGATGTGAAAAGAAAATTGACTTATACGAAACTTCTGCAGTATGCTAATGATTCACAGATGTATACGCCGTTTTGTCCCAATTCCTCACCTCTTTCCCGAGCACAATTTAAGAAGAATCTGGATAACATTTGTGAATATGCTGAAAATCACAATCTAAAACTGAATGTGCTTTTTCTATAGGACTTCATAAAATTCAACTCGAAGTAGCAAGGAATAACTATACTCTTAAAATCCGAAATACAAATATACCAGTATTAGATGAAGTAAAAATTTACGATGAAATGTTGATAGCAGCTTAAGCTTCTTAGCTCATATAAATAAAAATTTGAGCATTGCTTATATGCGTCTAAAAGGTCTGCATGTTCTAGAGCGTCACATTCCAGCCAATACTTTTTATGTAATACATTAATACATTCATACTTTCTTTGGTTGACTATTGCGATGTAGTTTATAATAATGCAATTACAAGTGCAATTTCTGATTTGTTCCTAGAACTGCAAAATTTCTGGTTTTTGAAGGTTTTCTTATGAAACCTCATACAGAAATCACATAACTCCTTTTCTTAATCTTCACTCTTATTTAAATATGGAAAATATGATTTATACTATTTCATCTATCGCATAATCAAAACTAGGTAACCACCATTTCTAAAAGAGCTATTTAATATTTGTGGTCACTCCCACAATAGTAGATATTTTAATCGCTTTGGAGTAGACCAACATCGTACAGCCGCGTATCAGCGATCTTTCAGCTTTGTTGCTATTCAAACGTGAAATCATTTATCTGCTAGCAAAAAAAAAATCTTTTTATGGATTCAAAAAAAAATATGTTAAAAAAAATCTCTTAAAATTTCAAATAAACACATAATACATGATATGAATTCATAGTTCCTTAATACTAGTTTATTAGTATTCAATTTTTTTTTCAATTTAATTTATTTTAACTTAAATTGTATATCATAAAATAATATTGTATACATTAATTTTCTTGCTTCTTCCTGCGCCTCCCTCTTCTGTTCGTTGCCTGCCTTGCCCTTTGCATCCACATTGCGTTTTTTTTTTTAATTGGATAAAGTAAATATATGTGTTCAAATTAAAATATATTTTCTAGAGGAGTATCGCATGTCTTTTTTTTATTTAAACTGAGTTTATATATCCGTTCTTTTTAAAATCGGGATGCAAACCTATTTGCTAGGAAATTAACATTGTAAATTTAGTAAATAACATTTGGTGATTTTTACTTTTTTGTGGCAAATAAATGTTTTTTGAATTTTTAGGAAAAATTTTCAGATATTTTTTTATGTAATATACTTTCACCACAAATATATTTAAATTCGAACATTTTTTATTGGTATCTTTTTGGTATAAACTTTGCTAAGGGGTTTAGAGGAGGAAAAGAATCCGCATCGATAAAGTTAAAAAGTAAGCTTATTGTAAGCAGTTTTGGTCACTGTGGTGCTATAATTAGGTTAATATTCCGATCACTCTTTAACGGCGTACTTTGAGATTTTTATATTTAATTCGTCTCTGTTAATATTTTGTTTTTATAGTTTGCAGCCTCTTTTAGGTTCTTGGTTACTCGGGTTATACTTCAGGCCTATTTCCTTTATTATTGTTTTTTTTCATTTTGAATTTATTATTGGCTAATAATAATAAGTGATAATATACAAATTTTAAAAAATTGATATTAAGAAATAAAGCTTTGCTTAATAATGATTAATTTATTAAATTACTGATGAATAATCCTCGAGAAAGCTGTGATGTAATATATTGACTATTACTTCTTGGACAACCTACATATTTTAAATTAAATTATCTCTGTCAGTTTATTATTGTTATTTTATCTTTATTATTTTAATTATTTTTATTTTTTATTTCAGGAAAACTCGACGATAAAAAGAGGCATTGGTCGACGATGGACTAGTTTAAAACAACCGCCAAAATTTTTTTCAGAATCCTCAAATGAGAGTGGTAAAGTAGATTTTGAAATATAATTATTCAGCACAATAATATTACTCCCCTAAAAGCGTACCTGTATAAATTTAAATCTGTTATAATAAAAGTAAAACTTTACCCAATAGAGTCCTAACTAGAATATTATTTTCTATCAGGTTGACCTAAAATTTTTAACTGATAATTTCCGACCTATGTAGCGGCTGGTTCTCGGCCTATTTGTAAGTTTAACTATCGCATGAGCAGCCAAGTTTAACCGCAATAAGAAGAGGCATATGTTACGAGTTAAATAGTACTATTAAATAACGTAAATAAACCCTATTTGTCATTATTTAGTTATATACTTATAAGAATTTAAGTCAACGTGTCATAAAATTAAAAATTATGTATTTTAAGGTACCGGGACAACAACTCCATTTTCAACGCCTACATCAACGGCCAATACAAGTCCGTTTTCAGGGGGAGGAGGAGGAGTATATTCTGAGAGAATGGGAAGCGAAAAAGCTAGGAAAAGTAACTGGCAAGTGATAGAGCATTTCGGCTCAAAAGATAAAGGAAGCTTATCGTCAAGTCTTATTGCGGTAAGCTACCTTTTTATGGAAGTATATAAATATTTTCAAATCAATAATAGTACATAGTTTTTCATTTAAATTGCTCTTAGTAAGGCTGAATATTTTTAAACGAGATACTACAAACGCGACGATACATCTAATATTTTTTTATGAAAAAGCTATCACTCTAAATTAACGTAATTAGTAAACCCTAAAGACCAACTAAGAGTAACACTATACCAAATGATAACATGTTAACATGTTTATACAACAATTATAGAAATGAAGGAAAAGAATTAGATATTTTTTTATTTTTGCACTTTTATTCAATATCTTCGTTTCGATATAGTGGTTGACGATTATACACACGGTGTTCCGCTATATGGGCTCATTTTTGGATAGTAAAAGTAAACAGAAAATTGTTTTTTTTACGCGAGTGCAACGTGCTAGTATATACTACATACGTATGCTATTTGTATTATCAGTTGTTACCTGCTTCACTAATAAATATGTAATATATAATTTTATGGAGGAACAATAGTCACAACAGAACAACAGGTTCACAGACCAGGAGATGATCGAATAAAATGGAGTGCATAATTTGTATGCAGAAAGGGGAATTGAATAAAGATCTCTTTAAAAGCGACATCTGCTTTTTACCAATTTGCAAATTATGTGCAGATATTACGGCATCAAAAGTAAAAGTGCTCCTATTATCGAAGAGATCTATGAAATTTTATTGTGAAAGGTGTCAAAAATATAAAACTCATGATCTCATATTAAAATTTATAGAATCAAAAAATCAACCAGATACTAAAAATGAAATTATTGAGCTATTGAAGAAGGAAATTATCGATCTAAAACAAAAATCTGATGTAAAAAATAGCAATACTGATCTAGTGAACAGCCAGAAATTTCAAGGCAAGGAAGGGAGAACAAACACTATCAGCATTCTAAATCTCATAATAAAACCAAAAAAGAAATAAACCTCTGAACACACAAAAAACGAAGTCACCTCAAAGTTATAACCATCTGACTTGAATAATGGCGTCTATAAGCTTAGAGAATCCTTACAAGGTAGTGTCACTAAAGGGTGTAACTCTAAGAATGACAAAGAAAAATTAAAATGATCAAATAATTATTTTGATGAAGAGGATTCATTGAAGGTCACATTTATCCAAAAAATAAATAAATGAGACTGTACATATATATATGGAATGCACACGAAAACTGTTTCATAAGATGATATACCACAGAAAGATATATTTGGGCTTGAAGAGACTTTATGTATACGATACATCTAGCGGTTCTACAGGGCTATAAGTGCTATGGGCTATACCATAAACTTAGTGAGTATCCAAATGGAATAATATGTGCATGTTGTGGTGAAAGTCATTCCAAAAATGATTGCCCCAAGGTCACCAAGAGATGCGTCAATTGTGAACAAGCAAATAATAAGTATAGAACCAAATATGATTGTAATCACGAAGCCAATAATGGAAAAGCTTGCCCAACTTATCAGTAACGCCTTTAAATTTTGAGAAATAAGATGGATTACTACTGCCGTGTTGGGCAGGCATGTGTGCGTCTGCACGTGCGTCTGTGTCTTATTCTGCACTAAGCAACTCAAATTTTCAGTTATTACAAATATGGATAGTAATTTTTAATATAGTAATTTTAGTCCAGTAGAAAGTACCATACTTGAAAATTTGGGTACAAATAGTTCATAGCAGGATAAATCTGTTTTGTGTAATGCCTCATTCAATTGCACTTGTCCTTTGAGTCACGACCATTTATTGAATAATTTGCATTTGAATATACGAAGTATCAGAAAAAATTTTGATCAATTTTTTATTTTTTATGAGCAGTATAATCTCAGTTGTTGTGATTTTATAATCTTGGGACAATGTTTTCAAATACAAGGGGACTTTTTTCAACTACCTACATTAGAAACTGAATACAAACACTACAGAAATTTATTAAATAAGCTTTTAAAGCAATAGAAAAATCAATATTGTAAAAGCCAAATAGAAAATAACAAAAACAACCAAAAAAAATATATGAAATAATTAATGATGCTACTAATCTTAACAATAACAAAAAAGTGATAAATTTCTCCATAAATACAAAAACGCGGATAATATTCCTTTTGATGACAAACTAAAAATGGCTAACTGTTGCATCAGTACTCTGTAAACATTGGCATTGAAATGGGCAAAAAGATACATCCAATGAATAGAACATATGAGACTAAGTCAAGTATCGCGTCTATGTATTTAAGTCCAACCACAAAGAGAGAGATTTCAAAATACATAGATTCTTTAAAAAATAATTAGGCACCTGGACTGTATGATGTCTCCACAAAATGAATTAAAATATCAAAACCAAATATTTTAGTTCCCATAGCTCATATTGTAAATTTTGTTAACTTTTAAAACAGGTACAGTTCCGGATTTATTCAAAGAGTCCTTAATAGTTCCAGTTCATAAGCCAGGCTCAAAAGAGCTGAATTTTGGACCAATTAGTCTAATCAATAATTTTGCAAAACTCCTAGAAAAAAGTTTAAAAGACAAATTAATACATTTTCTTAAAACATTTAAAATCCTTACGGATAAACAGTTTAGATTTATTGAAAATTGCAGTACAATTAATGCCATATACAGCCTGACTTCAAAAATCATTAATAATCTAAACGGAAACAGAAAATGCTAGACTATTTTCCTCGAATTCTCAAAGCCGATTGCTTAACTCTTTGGAACAAAATGGTATGAGGACCAGCGCTCAGGGTTTTTGAGAGTTATTTAAGTAATAGGAAACAATATGTCAAGGTTAATGATCAAATAAGATTTTCACTAAATGTTAAAATAGGTCACGGGATGAGGTCAGAAGGAAGGGAATAAATGGAATGGCTGTGGTAAAATAATCGCTAGATTTAAATAAATTATCATTAAATTTTATTAAAACCAATTTTATTCCTTTCACTGTAACAAATGCCAACAGGCCAGACTTTAACTTAATTAGCCCAATAATCCCAGACCTTGAAATCAAAGCTGCGTCAAATGTGAAATATCTGGTGTGATTGACCATAATTTGAAGTGGACCGAACAGGTAGATTATTTGAAAAGTAAAATTCAAAAATTCATTCATAAATTCTATATTCTTCGACATTTTTTAAGCAGAAAATTACTCATACAAGTATATACATGATTATTAGAATCATTTACTTACAACAGGTATGGCCTTATAATATGGGGTGGAACGTCTGAATCTAATTTGAGACCATTAAAAATAAATCAAAATTGTATTTTAAAAATAATCTACAGAGAGAGCAGACTATATCCTTTTAGGGAATTGTATAATAAAAAATATAAATAGAGAAATTAATGATATATTATAGCTATATACACGTTTGGCGAGTTTAATCTTACGGATTGAGTTTTAATGTATTAGACCTAATAGATAGAGAGTAGACAGAGAAGGACTGCATTGGTAACCTCCCACCGATAACGACGCCGATTCTCCGTACCGCTCGCAATGTGAATTTAATTTTGGCTTGCTCGCAGTGATGTTTAGTAAGCGCTTGGAGATGCGTAGGTTAGCCTCGAATCAAGTATTAGAGTTTTACGCGCACACGAAAGATAAACATTTATGTTGTTTTTTAACGTGCTCATAATCGCAAGTCAAAAAAACAACTTTAATATGCTCAAATCTTAAAAACCTTTGGTGAAAACTAGTTACAATATTCTAAAATAAAATGAAAAATAACTCTTAAACAAAATAATAATTTTAATTAAATGGATTATTTAATAAGGTGTTCGAATACACCTCCTTGGGCTTCACAATATCCCAACCTGTCGTAAAATTCTCTACGTACATTGGCTAACATTTCAGGTGTAATGGATCTAGAAATATTAATAATTCTAAGTCGTAATTCGTCCAAATTAACGGCTCTTTCATGTCGATGTTGGTAAAGAATTTCCGTCAAATAGCCCCATCAGAAGTAGTCGCATGGTGTCAGATCTGGAGATCGCGGAGGCCATGGTATGGTACCTCTTGTGGAAATAAGCCGTTCAGGAAAAGTGTTTGTTAAATAGTCCTGCACTACTCTAGCGTTGTGAGCGGAACATCCGTTTTGTTGAAACCAAATTTCCTCAAAATTAACATTCAAGTTTTGAACAGCGGGTATAATATTTTGTTGCAATAAAAGTAAATATCTCTCAGAGTTTAAGGTACCACCAATAGAAAAAGGCCCTACAATGTGATTGGCTAAAATACCAGGCCAAACATTTACCTTTTGCGGGTATTGAGTTCGTAATGGTACACTCAAATGTAGATTTTCCCGAGACCAATATCTCACGACTGAAGAATTATGTCGACCTAGAAGAGAAAAAGATGACTCGTCTGTAAATAAAATATTACTTGTGAAGTCGTCATTTTGATCATTTTTTTCTCTTATGGTTTTACAACACTCCAGGCGTTTTATTTGGCCTTCAGGCAAAATTTCTTGAGTGTTTTTAATTTTATAGGCTTTGTACTTATTTCTTTTCAAAATATCACGCACTCTACGACTTGGAATATCAAATTCTTCAGAAATTTGGGAGCTAGAACAAGGTTCACTTACTCCCACAAAAGCACACACCTTGGTGTGTGTCAGGTGTTCGACGAGGTTCCTGATCGCCCCTAGAACATTTTGCACACCGATTTACACAGCCCGACTGCTCAAACTTATGCCAGATATTATAAATTGTTTTAGCAGTAGGGACTTGCTGATCAGGATATGCAAATATAAAACGGCCGATAACTTCTTCTGCACTATCCGCATGACAATACCATTTAATGATATTAATCTTTTGATCAACAGTGAAATCCATTTTTATTTTATTACTGTATCGGGTATCCGTCTTCGTACCAAAGGTTGAAATAATTTGAAAACATGATCGGCTAACCTATGTACGTGACATAGGTATGCGAGGAATTGCAACCGAACTTTAACCGGACTGATAAGCGCAATGACGACGCGATAGCCGCCCAGGGTGGAGCCAAGTTTGTTCTCGCTCTACTCCGTCTCCTTCTTACACATTACGCAAAAATCATATTCATAATTTTTCAACCGCCGAACATGTATACAGTTAACATGCTCATTCACCCATAAGAACAAAAATGTTCACACATATTTAAAACACAACCACAACACAATCCAGATATCTAACAATTTTCTTGCTCTACTTGTTAAAAATAATCGAATAATTTACCTTAGGTTTCTTAATTATATAGCCCCGAAACTTTATAACTTGTTACCAATTATAATAAGATCTTAATAAATAACTTAATACTGTTTAACAAAAGATCTAGAAAATATATCAACGCACACAGGAATTCGTTTGTTCAGGTACTTTCTCAATAGAAACGTGTCCCTTAAAAAATATTATTTTTATTTGTTAGTTTTGGGTGTGTGTAATGTGGTGGCGGCTATCTGTTAAACCAGGGCAGAAAATAAATAATAACCTTAAGAGTACATACAGGTACATAAGGTATCTGGGTACTCTAAAACATTTTTTTGACCTATAGGAATTGTAAACTGACTAAATAATTTTTCTGTAAACATTTATATTTTTTTATAAATTTGAATAATCTTCTCAATACGTGTTTCGTAAAAAAAAACGTAGTTTTACAAGTATCGAGAATAAAATAAGCAGTTTTGGCTAGTCTTAAAACTGTAGGACATAAAAGAATAGTAGATCTTCAAATATAGTTTGTACTTCTTTTGTGACCTAACAGAACCACTCAAATATTCAATAACAAATCTGTCATTATCTAGAACTTCTGTTATTTCGTAGGGCCCACTGTATTTTGGCAGAGGTTTCTTACTTTTACCTTTATTACTTATCTGTACCTTTCTACTAAAACAAGATCGCCTTTAGCAAACTTTCTGTCCCTCTAACTTTTGGAATCAAATCAAGCTTTACTTTTGCTTTGTTGGTCGGTAATTTTTTACTGACGATTTGCTACACCTTGGTGTCATATTCAAATAAAACTTCAAAGGCGACTTTTTTGTTGTTAAGTGATACATGTCATATCTTCTTAATGTTGGCTTACAATCATGGTAAAATTGTTGTATTATACCATTCGACCTGTTCATTTGCTCATGGGGTAGCTGTTGTATTGAATACATGTTTAAGGTTTCAGTTTTCACAATATTTTTTAAATTTGTGTGTAGTATAAGAAGAACCAAGGTTGCTTAATATTCTCCTTGGTAATCCAAAATTGTCCATAACTTCGTCCAAGACATTAAAAATAAGACTCACTTTGGTCGATTGTACTGCCTTCATGAAAACAAATTTAGTAAATAAATAATTACTAAATAATTACGATGAATAAATAATTATGATGAATAAATTACGTTTTAGTCACCGTTTGTCTACTAGTACGATTTGGTTAGTTATTATATATGGTAAGACATACAGTTTGTAGCTCATTTTTGGTCGTAAAAGCCACTTGGGTAAGATTTCTTTGTCACTTACATGCCAAAATAAACACTTTTAACACTATAATTTAACAAACTTTTTGCCAAAAACTAACGTATTTTTAATTTATCAGTTACTTTATAATGAATACAATCCCTTTTGAATTGAATTTTTCCTGTTACTAGTTTGGTTCTTTAACTGTTTAACACATAAAAGCTATTTCCGATATATTTTCTGAGTCAATGAGCCCACGGCAATCTTCATATTCAAGTAAATACTCAAAATTAAAAAAAATTATTACACACCATAATATATTTGTTAATAAATGTTCAGTGATTTATTGAATGTACAGAAAAATAAGTATAAAATAGTTTGTGGCTCTACAGCTCAACATATTTATTTAATGAACAAAAATATTTGTCAAATGCCCTCCACAACACCATAAACTTTTTCTTCGGAACACCTTGAATAAAAATAGTTTAATTATTTATATTATTATATAATAAGAATTAAAAAATTAAAGTCCTGGTTATATGGAGCCAGTGTTATTATAAGGCTATTAAGGATTCATCGGTAATCTTAACTAGGGCAACTCTATCTTTTACAATTTCTTTTCCAGGTTATTGTACGGATAATTTTATGCCGGTTTCGCGTGACCGGGACTACCCTTTCTTCAAACCGATTTCTGATAAAATTGCTCAAAATAAATTGCTTTATTTTGATCCCGCACAGCTACTATACCCGTAGCTACTGCAACATATCAAACGGCGTGCTATGATAAAACGTTTTTAAAACGCTTTGTTCTCGCCTTGATTTGAAGTGATCGAAGGAAAGGGGCTTTGTTCTCGTTTTCGCATGCTTTGAAAAGTGCTGCCTATTTCAAAATTATATGGTTCACGAGACCCTTAAGAGCTTGCAGGATAAAAAGAGGTGCAATGTAAAGTGCCAATCATCAAAGAACTTGTTGTTATTGGCTGTGTTTTATAAAGTGTGATTACCGAAAACACCTTTGACAGTTTTTTTTAGATCGTGTATTATACTAGCTGCGGCTCAATCTTTGGGACTGTTACTGCCAATACGATAAGAGGCAAATATTTTTGCCTATTGTTTCAATTCCTTTTAAAGGCAATGTTGACATGTTTCAATACAGGGTCGTCTGAACAAAGCATCAGCATTTTTATAATATTCGCCTTGCCTATGTTTTATTGTAAAGTGATACTCTTGTATCCTCCTTGTTATTTATCTTTTAGGATTTTCGAACTGAAACAGCCATTTTATAGAAGCATGGCCAGTCCTAAAAATGAATCATTGACCATCTAGCTATTCCTCTCTTCTGGTCACACAAAAGTTTCTTTGTGGCTTTAATAGCGTTTTAGTGAAACCATCACTTGCTCGCCATTTTCATAGACCCAATTTCAATATTGTTGGCAACAGCTGTCCAACATAAAGGATTGTCTAGGAATTGGATACGTTAAAATTAGATATGTGGACAGTATATTGTTTAGCTCTTGAAGCGCTTCTTTATAATCTGCTGACCAATTAAATACTTTTTTGTGTTAGCGAAATTTCTTAAAAATCTTCTATAATATGTCCAAAGGCCTAGAAAGCTTTTTTAACTGATGTTTATCACTCGATCGTGGTCAATTTTTAATTGCTCTTACTTTCTTCCGTCTTTTTCTTTACTAATAGAACTGGTCATTTCCAAGGACGCTGGGATAATTCTATCACTCCATGTGTCCTCATTTTTTAGAGCACTGAGAAAACTTTACCTTTTTTAGCTATCGGTTGTTAGCTTTTCTCTAGCACCTCGACGCTTGTTTTATTGTATCGTTATTTCTAGTGTTAATTCAATGCTCAATGCTCATTGCTATTATCGTGCAAGGAAAATGAATCTTTAATAAGATGTTGTAATTTAATATTCTGGTCTATAATTTAATTAGCAGAGAATTCTTGAAAAAGCCTTTGAACATATAGAGGAAAAGGTGTGATTAAATGACGAATTTAATGACTATTCTTTATGACTGCCAATTTATTTATCTTCATTTAAATAGTGCATAAGAACCTCTTGAGTTTTCCTTATCACTATCTTATGATTACGTCTTTTTTTATAAAGTTATTAAGTATAAATGCCTCCCATATCTTTACCAAAAGATAACATATCGAACAGATGTCCATAATGTTATTGTCCGTAGGTTAAATCTTCTAACAATAGAATCCTATTGTTAGAAGAGAGAATAACCTGCCCATAGAACAGAAGCAATTAAAAAATTATTTACCTATCAAATTGCTTTTCATATAAATTAATACAAAGTTTTGAATTTCTCCTTGTCAGTTTCTAGTTTTAAAAATAGAATTAATTATATGTTGCTTCTAAACGCCTGAGGTATATCCCGCTGAACTTCGTTTATGTTTTTTTTTCACTTTCTCTTTATCTGTCTCTTTTATACTTTAAATTCTCTCTTCTCTTTTCTGCTCTTTCCTTTATTTGACAATTCTTAATATACCATTTTTGTCATTCTACTCTTGTTATAAGATTTTATAAAAATAGTAATATTCGTAGTTATTCATAACAGCTGCCTCATCCGAAACAACCTGATGTAGCTTTTTATTTCATTATAGATCGTAAAATGAAATTGTAATCTTTTGATATGAAATATATAAACCGTATATTATTATTATGAAGATTTCATGCCAAACGGCAATCCCCACCTGGGGAGGGGGAACATTCACTTATTCCAGATATCAGAAGGATGAAGCTCTGATGGGGTCCTTTCCAAGTTATTGGACTATGTTTGTTACCTTTATTTACACATAATACACTTAAACTAAAATTACATATTTCAAAATAATCATCCATTATTCTCACAGAGACTTAAATATATGACCAAAGGGGGAGAAAGTAAACTCAAAGTCAAAGTCTCATAACTAGGTACTATATACTCGCATACTAGTTACTCTCATACTAACAGTTATGAGACTTTGACTTTTAAGAAGTTTACTTTCCCCCCTTTGGTAAAATTACATATGTTTCTTAAACTATTGATGACTTATCTGTGTTTCCACTGAAGTTTTTGACGATTCGATATGTGGGTAATACCGTTGACTTCTGCATTAGCTTATAGATGCTTTCCGTAAGGTTAAGCAGTTTTATGTTTTCGATTAGGCTCTTTGGTCTTACTCCTGTTGTTGACACAATAATTGGAACTTTCCGCACTTCTCCCATTTCTCATGGTCTTCGTATTTGGTGTTCTAGATCCCTGTACTTAATAATCTTTTCATTATATTTCGCTCTTAGGTTATTATTATTAGAAACAGCTACATCAATAAGGGTTGTCTTCCTAGAAATTTTATCGACTAGTATTAAGTCAGGCCTATTATTACTTACTCGTTGGTCTGTAAGTACAGTGCGATCCCAATACAATTTGTGTTGATTATTTTTAAGAACTGATTCCGATTTATAGTTATAATATGGTACCTTGGATGCTGATAAGAGGTTTAGTTTTTCTGCGAGCTCTTGATGAAGTAACTTTGCAACTAAATCATGCCGTTCTTTATATTCCGGTGGTGCAAAAGTTTGACTTCCACCAGTGATATGCTGAAAGGACTTCGTTGACCCACATCCATAACTACATCTGTCACTTTGTACCGTCGAGTCACCTACGTATAAATAAATAACTTTGACTAATTTCTTGATAGTAATACTTGATCTTGGATAGCCACAAGAAATCCTTTAGTTTCGGGGAAAATCGGTCCCGACGAATTAGTTCGACGCCGCTATGTCGACATACTCTTGTTAAACTTCGTGAACATGCCATTTATGTAGTGGTTTTCCTATCCAAACTTTCACTTTTTCTTGCTCAGTGCTATGGTGTATGGGTATCTCAAGCTCCTGGAGTTTAAGTGGTGATGAGTCGTCTGTTTCACATACGGCACGATGGATGTCTGATGTTTCAGACTTTCTTAAGATAAAGGATCGCAAGTTACTGATTTACTCAGTCAAGTAATTTACAAAGTCAGCTGCTTTCCTATGTCAAATGTTCCATTTCTCTTGCTCCTATATGTCGAGGTAACGTAATTTATTCTACGGTACTGCGCGGATGATGCTTATTGGCTTTCGTTAGAAGTGTTCTAGCCTTTATTTGCAAGTTTTCGAAGATACCAAAAGAGTAAGTTAGTGAACTGACTCCATATGAATTAATAGCTTTAAATAAGTTTTTGCTTTTAAGACTTGTTTTAAGGTGTCGTCGCATTCTTGTAGTAAACTTAGTAGTCAGCTCATTCTTTATAGCTCTATTGTCTATTCTTTACATCTGCTTCATTCCTAGATATATATAGGATTCTTCTTCATCCATAGCATTCATTTTCTGACCGTTTTCTATCTGAAAGTCACCTTGTTGTAGTTTACCCTTAATAATGTTCACAGTTAGGCACTTATCTAGTTCAAAGGTCATTCCTATATCGTCAGTGAGCCTTTCCTGTTTTAAGCATCTGTTCTAGTTGATTTCGTGTTGCTGCAAGAATTTTTAAATCATCCATATAAAGTACATGGTTTGCTCTTGTTAGTTCTCTATTATTCCTTTTTAAGGTCAAATCCGTACTTAGTTAAATTGAATTGGCTAGAGAGGCAGATCTAAAGTGGACTTAATGAATCTCCCCGGAATATACCCCTACGAATAAAAATCATATTAGTTCCAATGCAGTTACCGTTAGGCACCTGAAGTCTTATTGATGTTCTCCGATATGGCATAGTGAGTTCCTAAAAGGAAATTATGTGCTTATCTATTTTGTACAATTTAAGTACATTGTTAAGCCATTTATGTGGAACTACATCAAAAGCTTTTCGGTAGTCAATGCATGCTGCCAAAAGCTTTATTTTGTTGTTAAATTCATGATTGCAAACTACGGAGTCGATAATTAGCTGTTCTGTACCAGTACCCCATGGCACCTCTAATACATCCTGTCTGCTGAGCTGCTATGTTGTTATTCTGGTCACAGTGTCTCTAAATACGTTCCGCAATGCAAGGTGGAATTAGTTTATAGAGTGTGGTTAAGCCTGTTATTGGCCGATATTTAGCTGGATCTGGATTGTTTTGGCAGTCCTTGGACAAGAGGTATGTAGTACCTTCGGTTAAAAAATTGGACATATTCTCACGATTCGTAAGTACGTCGTTTAGAAGGTAGGTCAGTTTTTGATTTATTGACTACAATTTCTTAATTCAATAATTTTGGACGTGATCTGGGCCTGGAGCTTTCCAGTTATGTAGCATTTTGATGACGTAGTAACTTCATCCACTGAAAATAGTAAAAATGCCATTTGATTATATGTTTGCCACTTTGCTCGTTCTTCATCAAGCCATTTAGTATTGAGGTTGCATTCACTAGTTGTTGTTAATTGATGGCCCCAGAACTCCTCGATGGTTTTTTTAGTGGGATAAGCGCTAATGGCAGTATTTGTTGGAGTAGTGTCATTAAGCTTTCGATAAAACTGCTGGTCTGAGCATTCAAAAAGTAAATTATCTTGTTTTCTTTTATTACTGGATATATAATATACTATTTGAGATATAATGCATTTAATACCGAAATGTTTACTTTCGTGTATGTAGCCTGCCTCAGATGTTTGGCGAAACCTGTTTTTCGTCGCCTAACGTTTGCGCATCATGAAATTAAAGTGGAACCTGAACAAAATTTATGGCTTTTTTCAATCCACGAAAATGAAATTTGCATAGATTAAATGTTCTTTAACTTGCACAAAATGAATAATTGAAGTGATTTAGTAGTAAGGGATAAGAGAAATTCGTACATGGTTTACGGAGCACCAATTACAACAAAAGCAGAGGGCGTTGCACTTGTGAAAGTGACGTGCCTCAATAATTATGGTTGCGTAATGCATGTAATGATAATTGATTACTGAATAATTACATAGTATATGTTGATAGCATTACTTTTGCAAAATTTCACTCCCCACTTTTTTACTGCTATTCCATCATTAACATATTACTATATATTTATTTGAACACTTACCTGAATGTGAATATTTATCTTGAAACATCTTTTATGGTCGCCTGCGACTACTTGACACGACATTTCGTCCACGCATTGAATTTTTAAATTTTAAAGCATAACGAGAATACAGTGGGACAAGGTAGTTTACGAAAAATTTATTATACAATAAATAGTTCGAAGCATTCAAAATTTGTTTCAATTTTTTTTCGGTCTTCCTCTTCTTTTTGATTTCTTTTTTGGTGGTTCTTCAACTTCATCTAATTCTAAAGAGCAGTTGGAAGATGTATCCGACATTGATGTTCCTTCTTCGTCCATTGCATTTCGGTTCTCTGAGGGGCTTGGGTATTTTGGCAATTTGAAAACTTGTGAAAATGGTAACCTTAGCTGCTTTTATCGTCTTTCTGTATAGACTACGATATTTCTGATGATAAAGAATAATGTTTGCATTAGTTGTACTAACTTGCACAGCTTAGCCAAAAAACGGAGGTTTTTAGCTGAAGTTCTGAGGCTTCAGCTAAAAACATTAGCTCTCTTTGTTTTATCTCAAGATCTCGAAGTTGTGAATCTCATATCACTTGTTGTTCCATTCATTTCCATCGGTCTTTGCTCTGTGTTTCTTATCATGTTCTTGCTCCTATTTAAGATCTGCTTTTAAGTACAGTAAGTCTTCCTCCATGACCTTTATTAGGTTTTATTGTTTTCTATCTCTCCCTTCATTTTCTTTCCTCAGGTCTCTCGTACTTTCGATTAAGTCTTGATGTTTCTTATCGCTTTTTTCTTATACTTCACGATCTTGTTCTTCTTCATCTTCTTTCTGCTTACGGTTCCGTGCATCTTGTTCTTCTCTCTGCTGGTGAAATTTATTTAATATCAGCTCCAATAATTTTTTGGTTTCCATAAAAAATAAATAGTAATATACCCTAGTATTAATTACAAGTAATTATCACAGTAGTTAGACACATAAATTAGAACTTTTAAAAAGTCTACTTAATATGTTTAATAATGGAATTTAAATGTCTTATTTTAGGGGATAAAAGATTTGTTACCCTTATTCTTATTTAGAGAATAAACTAAGGTAGAGTAGCCAAATCGCAAAAACCAATAAATACACTATAACAATATAATAAATAGCTATCGGTACAGGTAGTAATTGCCAAAATTAGTTTTTTTTAAATCTTTCAAATTGCCGCCAATACAACTATGGAACTTATAAAATAATAAAAAGTAATATATAATAAATAATAAAAAATACGTCTAGTTTTAGTTAAAGTTTTTGATAAGTAATCTTGAAATTTACATGGAAAATAATCAGTTGTTAAAATATGTTTTAAAAACAAATGTAGTTTTTAATTATTTTATGTTTCCCTCAATTTTTTTAATAACACATTTGAAATAGGTGTATATAAAATTGAGAAGTGAGAATAAAAACTATATTTATGTCTCATCATCAAATTTTTTTGCAAATTTGGAAATCAACATACTTACATCTGTTTTGAGTTAATTTTACATGATATCCTACGGCGTGTGGCATATTGACTTTTAGGGAATTTTTATGTATACTCCGCTATCCTTCTTGGTTTTAAAGATATATGTACATTTTTTTATTTTGCTTTTGTGAAATATGGCGTTTTCGAAAATAATTTTACATAAGATAGACTAGAATCAAAGAAACACTCAATAACTTGCATTTTAAAACCCTTCAAATATTATATGTATTTAGGTTTGTTTCTTGAACATATTTTTTTAACATTCTATTGTATTAAATAAATTATTGTTAGGGCTTATCAATTTCTTTAGATGACACGATGAGAACAATTTAATTAAAAGCAAAAATCATATTTCTGTTTTGGTTTTTTTTTGGCTTTTGGCTTGGACTAGTTTTTAGTCATTCAGCCAGTCACCTTCTTTATATATAATTAATTATCAACATTTTTTAAACTTAAACACTTACAAACACCCATGCCAAATCTGGGCTCGAACCCAGGGCCACACGATTGCTAGGCGGGTATAAATATACTGATCGCGCATGCATTTAGTTTGAGACTTATGTTATAAAGGTAATTCTTTCTGGAAAATCAGTTCACGCTACAAACATATAAGTGCTTAGAAGAATGAGAAAATATTTAGAACAAATGCACACCATTAAAAAAAGAAAACTAGAAAAAATTATAAATAATCACTTAGCACTAAACTTTTTCAATGACTATATGACTATATTTTATAGTATAAATATACTATATGAAAGAGTACCAATATGTCTAATATATTGAAATACTGAAAATTCTGGCTATAGTGTTATTTAAAAATAGTAAAAATAAATCAATTAAATTACTAAGAATCTTTCTAATATTTATATATAAGAAATAGAATAAATGAAAATAATTGATAAGTGAAATGAGCTTTGGTTGAAATTCGACAATTGATTTAAAATACTTTAAAATACACGATGGACTAATATAAACGACTAAACGTAATTTGTTAAATTGAGCAGTACGAGTTAACATTTTTTTAGATTATATATACACATATATAAGTATTATTTCGTATAAAGAAGTATTAACTTTTGAGAGTTGTTGTAATCTAACTTGAATAGTAATTTTTGTCTTTATCAAAATTCACCTAAAAGAAATTTCATGTTTGTTAGAAAAATATTTTCATTATTTAAATTTTACAAAAGTGCGAATTAGTACTCACTATTAGATTTATCTACTATTTATAAAATGCAATTGCTATATATATAATATGCTCATAAATTTATTTTTTGAAACCATATTTTATTGTTGGCGGTCATATGTGAAACTCTAACCTGGCTCGAGTTGACTGTCGTTTAATTGTTTCCAAAATTAATAACACAACTGATTATAATATTATACGAATGCGATTCCTTTTAAAAACCCATGGAACAATTTCTAAAGGTTTGGAATTTTCTACATTGTTTTAAGTGCTGGAAACTAACAATTTTAAGAGAATGGCAGTCAAAGCAAGCAGATATACAAGTTCTAGAAAATTTAAGCTATAAGAATTTACGATAATTTAACCTAAATAACAAAAATTGTAAGGCTTCAAATGAGATGAACTACTGAAAACTAGACATCATAAGTAAAAATATTAAACTAAACGTAAGTAGAACCCTAAATAAACTTAACTAATCAACTCAAACTATAAGCAAAATATAAGCAAAACAGTACAAAAACTATTGAAATATTTAGCCTACATTATATATTACCATATATATGGGCTCAATCAGAACAGTTTCTCCATCTTTTCCTCCAGTTGCCCCATTAACCACTATCTCTAAATTAGCTGGAATGGTAATATCCTAAGATGTCTTAACGACTCGGGCATTTCCATTATCTTTATGTAGGTGGTATAAGAACCTCTTCAGTTTTTATCATCATATACATCACGTAATACTAATATTATTTTTTACTAAATATTTAAAAGAAAGTTATCTTTAGAAGAAAAAACATTACTATCCATGATTAAGTCTTTAAATACTGGTAAACAAGGACCTCTATTAATGGTTATATTAAAGAAATGTTAACCAAGTTCCTTTTTAATGAATTTTCTAATTTAGGATTTTATGATAGATGTTATGTTAATTAATTTATTGCTTTTTGTGTTTTTATTTGACTTTTTTTTATTTGACTAAACAGATGAAATTAGTCATTTACAATTTTTGTTTTGGCTTATATGTTTTTTTTAATATCTGTTTTAGCTAGACACTTTTATTATACATTTCAAAATATAACGATATTATTTTTTAATAGCCAAGTTTCGATTATAGATTAAAATAAATTGAAAAAAAGACCTTCATCTATAGGCTATTACGTGCAGTGACAACAAACAAACCGATTGTTTCCATCAAAAATAATTTTTTGTTTTCTTCTCAGGTTGGCAGCATCACGCGGTCGTCACCCCATAGGGAAAATGGGGGGTCGGCGCCGATTTCCCCCGATCCCGAAAGTAGTCGAGAGGTCGAGGCCGAACTGCTGGTCTCGTCGGCGTCAAAGGAAATGCCGGGTTTCTTTAGAAAACTTGTTCGACTTCTTCAGAAACTCTGCAGTACTCACCAGTTTAAAAATGAACAAGTAAGTTTAGTAGAGTTAATATTTCGGAAAAGTATATTATAAAAAAAAGTCTAATGCGATTTGAAAGTGTATTAAATACTGTCTAGATAATTAAAAAACATCAAGTAATGTAATATTTAAAAAGTTTTTACAGTAATAATAGACGAAATTATGTATTTATTAATAAAAATTGTCGAAGTTATATTAATATACAGGGTGTACCGAAATCTGCAAATCTCTTAATTTAGATAGCTTGCAAGAAAAAAATAGAATTTTACTTTTTTCCATACAGCCTCTACCTACAAAGTTATAAGCCCCTAAAGAATGCCTCTAAAAATCATGTTTTTCACTAAATAACTTTTAAAATACTTTATACAATTAAATTCTAGAAGGAAATGTATTAGTAGAAAAGCTTCCATAAAATGAACCTATTAGAAAGACGTATCTGGATAAATTTTCCATATATCAAATTAAAGTGGTTTAGATCAGGTCATCGAGCAGATCAGATGATTTAATTCTTAAAAATTTATAAACAGTCGCAAACTGCTAGGCTATAGTGTGGTAGTGCTGCATTATACGTTAACCACATATAACCTAGCATGTATTGCCAATGGCACCATTATTTAAAAATTCTAGTAAATTGTTCTGGAGAAATTCCAAATAGAGGCAGCCGTCTCGGTAAGATCAACAGCCTAGTTAAATGCCGCTTGATAATTCTGGCTCAAAAGTTAATGCGTTCAAACTTGATGAGGTCACAATAGATCACGTGGCTTTTCATCAGATTATACGTGGTACTTATGAGAGTTAATAATGCCGTTTTTTAAAAATCCATCTTCTTTAATAAAAAAAGTGACCAAATTCGCATTTTTTCATTTCTATCCACAAACCCAATTTGAAAACCCATTCGTCGTGAAAAAACTTTAAAAATTAGTGTATAGTCGGCTCGTTTTAAGTTAACACATAACGTATTATCTCGGGGTATAAGTGGACCGGTTAAACAATGAATTCCTTATCGCCTTATTATTTACTATTTATATGAGTACCGGTTTGAACGACTGTTACCGGCGGTTTCAAAACATTTTTGGTTTTTAAAGTAATATTGGCTATTATTTTAAAGGGTATTAATATTTTTTTTAAGGAAATAATACTATTGTTTATTAGTGTAACCTAATATCTATTATGATTTAATAAGGTAAAAACGAGGTAGAATTGGGTTTGGTTGGGGATTATAAATTCTGAGAAACGTACAAAACCCAAATATAGTGCTAAAAAAATTGATTAAGAGGATTATGTACCTGAAAGGTGATAATTTGCCTGATTGGACAAATAAATACTTTGGTGATCTATACTTACATTCTATTATTTTTGGTATTTTGAAGTGATATCATCAGGCAATTAATTAAATTTACTTTGTGATTTTTTAAATTATGGATTCGCAAGGAGATAAACAAATTGCTTAATATTGGCTTCTATCTTCAGGTGAATGTCATTTAGTTTTAAAAGTGCAAAATTATTTTAAGCAAGAAAAAATAACAATGAGCCATTGACATCTGTTTTGGCAGTACAAAAGCGTACATGTGATGCATGCCAGATCTCAAAAAGCACTTTACATAAGATTTGCAATATGGACGAAGAAGAACTGGACAAACCAAATAAAAGAATCCGTCGGCATCCAAAAAGTCTGGACCTAGTCTAAACAATTAAGAGCGAAACTAGAAATATTATTTATAATACGTATAAAAGTAAGCAACACGTCACGATGGCTGCCGTACTACAAATAATAAAGGACACAGAACTTTGCGACATTAGTTTAACTACAAGTAGTTAGTAATTAACTACTTGTAGTTTGGCAAAAGTTCTAAAGAGTTTGGGATTCCGTTACAAAAAGACGAATAGTCTGATAGTACTGTGTGAACTTTTACATGTAGTGACAAAAATATGGAATTTTTTGAGAAAATATCTAAAAAATAAGAACTTGAAAGATTCCAAACAATTTGTGTTTCTAGACGAAACTTGGATTTTTGCCAAGAGGAACTCATCAAAATCGGCAAGATGGCAGCACACAATGCTATCCCAGGAGTAGTTTTAGTTGTGGAAAAAGGTACATGGTGCTACATGCAGGAAATTATGAGGGCTTTATCTCCGACGCTAGTTTGATTTTCTCTTCGACGGAAAAAACAGACGACGACTACGAAAATATGGACGATATTTTTGCCTAGTATATGCCGATATTTTTGAACATTGGTTTGAAGAATAACTCCTCAAACGATTGGAAAATCCTTCTATTATAGTCTTGGACAACGCTTCATACCATTCCAGAGTAGAAGAGAAATTTCCCACTAGCAGTTGGAAGAAAGAGTAAATAAAAATGTTGCTCATGACGATATATTTTTAAAGGCTGATTTGCTGCAGAGATGTAAAACGTACAGGTATAATAAGAAGTACGTGTCCGATGAGGTAGCTCTTAAATATGGGCATGAAGTCCTGCGATTACCGCCTTACCACTGCCAATATAATTCAGTTGAGTTTATTTGGGGCATAGCAAAAAACTATTATGATAAGCACGCGTCCAAAACAACCAATGAAGTCAGTGTCCTTAATTTATGGAAAGAATCTTTACATCAAATAAAGGAAAAAACTTGGAGAAAATCTATAAATAACACAGAAAAAATTGTAGCTGAAAACTATCAAACCGAGCAAGTGATAGACGATGCCAACTTAGGTCTTTTTTTACTATTTTAGTAGAAAATAAAATATTTTTACTTACACCCATAGAAATTAATACTAATACCCATCACATTAAAAAAAAATCTTATAAAAATATAAATTAAAAAATTGTTTGAGAGCCGCTGGTTTCTTAACTAGGGAACTTTTATTACTTATGTGTTAGGGTAAAGCGTGCCGACTATATAAACTTTTTATACATGGTAAAGAGGCAACTGTTATTCTTAGTAAGAATCTTTGTTATCAAAATCCTTCGTAAGATTTTAATAAAATAATTAAACAAATAATTTAAAATTCTAACCAGTTTTTCTCAAAACAAAGATAAACTCGTTCAAAGATTTTCCTATCAATTCTGCGATTTGGAAATCATTATTCATAGAGCTTTTTGGCTTCTAAAACATTACTTGTTAAAACTCCATACATAAGATGCATATATCATCATATTCAGAAAACGTAAATTCCATTAAGGTAAATAAATTAAGTGGCGAATATGTAAATAAAAACAACAAATAAATTTCAAGTGCGCAGTCTATAACTTAAAGATATTAACTCAAAATATTTATGACAGATTATAAATATTTTCGAATCTGTGTTAAAAACTTTTGCAGCAAATACCAACCCATCACAAGGACAATATAATGCCATTGTTATTCAATTATACTATAGACTAAATTTATTTCAAATTTCAAACCCACTTCGGATCCAATTAATTTTTAATTTTAGGCTTACCTTTATCTACTTGTCATAATATTTCAAGTTGTGTCATACCTTCAAACCTCTTAGAGATAATGTGATATAACAAATAAAGTTTTAATTAGTTTAATTTTATCGATCGATCGAATTATTTATCTTCCTAGTAGTTTTTTAAGAGTTCTAGGGCACCATCTAAAAAACGGATATCTTTTACTTTTATTGTACAAAATGAGAAAAATTTACATAACATATAGTGCTTGTGCGTCCCTAAAAAGCTTAGAAAATTATTCAGCTATGGTTCATTTTAAGGAGGCTTTTCTACTGATTATCTTTCTAAAATTTCTTGACATTCTAAAAAAGTATTTTAAAAGCTATTTAATTTTTAGCGCCATTTAAAAGCCATATGAATATTTCAGTTTTTTCTTTAAAAGCTATACGGGAGACGAAAAAAAGACTTAGTAAATTAAGAAAAATTGATATGTGATTTTATTCCTAGAATATACTTTTTATTACTATTATAACTTCTTTATTTTATAGCGAAGTAAAATATAAGCAAATACAGGGTATCCCAAAAATTAACGATAAGCCCAAAACGGGCAATAGACCAGGTGCTCACGAATTTAAAAAAAAAAATTAAAAAAAAATCTATCTTGAGTACTTAATCGAAAAAAATTGATACAGAGACAAAAAAAATGATTTCAACAGGTGGTTAATCTTTTTAGAACTGTGTTTATAAATTTTTGAATTTCTCAACATTTCTTTTTAATGTTACCCTAAATAAGCCTTCAATAAATTATAAACCTAAATTCAAACACAACTGTTCACATTTTTAAGAATAAGAAACAGATTTTTGCTCAATTTGTATTGAAAATTGTGTCTTTTGACTATGATTTCCCAACTTTAACTAACTGCCCTGGAAAAGAAAATTACTTCACAGTTTGGCAAGTGATTTCAAAAGTTGGCGTATTTAATCTAGATTTCAAATTAGTAAGATACTTGCTAGATAAGTTAGTAATTGTACAGTCAAACAAAATGAAATAAAACTTTACTTAAGTCGCAACCAATATTCAAATTGCCTGTCTCCATTCCTGATACGATGTTTTAGATTGAATTTGTGTATACGTTATCTTAATTTTAATTTCTCACTTTTTATTAATTATTGTTTCCCATAAAGGAGGTAAATTCAAATAATTTATTAAAATTGGGTGAACTGATTAAGAATAGCCTGGCGCCATTTTTTCTACTCCGCCATATCTACCTGTATAAGTATTTTCTGTTCAGAAATACCCCTACAGGGTAAATAACAATTTTTTAAGTCTTCGGATTTTTTATTTGTTTTATTGAAGTCTAATTTAAAAGTGGAGTGAATGGTTAATTAGAGATATGTTTTCTACAGAAAGTCTTTTCTCTACAAAATAAATTTTGTTTTAGGAATATGCATAGCTCTTTGATAATATAGGAATTCTTTTGCCCGACAGGTAAACACTAGCTAACTTTATATACACAGTTTATTTACACATTTTTTATAGGTTTTTACACTATTCTATACACTATTCTACTATAGTTTATAACTAAACGTCGTTAATCATCTTAACGGTCTTTAATTGATGCAAGCGTCAATTTAATGTATAAATAGGTTTTGTCTTAATTATCTTATATGGTCCCAAGAACTTTTTCTGGTTTTAGCTTGGTGCCTGGCCCTATTTGAGTTCTCGTGATCGTAACTAGGTTATCAATCTGATATTTCCTTGCTTTTTGTCTTCTTAAATTATGCCGTTGTTTTTTCGCTTCTGTAGTTAATTCATTTCTATCTTCTTCGAACTGGTTTTTTGCTTCTTGTTATAGTAGCCCTTTAATTTTCTATTGTTTTATTTCTCATTTTAACACCTACTAGTAACTCATAAGGAGTGGTGTTAATACTCCTTTAATAGGTCGAATGTATAGCTCTTTGTACGTCATCTACACGTTGATATCATTTTCCACGATCATCCATTGATATTTTTGATAAAACTGAAGCTATAATTGAATTAATTCTTTCAATTTGGGCGTTAGCTCTTGGTAAGCCTGTTGTAATGGTATGATGATAAATATCGTTTTGTTTGCAGTAATGTTTAAATTCTTGTGAAGTAGCAGTCTCTCGGTCTGATATAATATTCACTGGATTACCAAAGTTTTTTCTTTGCCACTCTAACTTTGCATTAACTTCTTTAGTGGTTGTTGATTTAATAGGGTATAACCACACAAACTTCGTAAAAGAGTCATTAATAGCAAGAATTTTATGGTAATTTTTATGGGTACTCTCTAACGGTCCTAAGTGGTCAATATGCAGAGGATGTAAGAACCCTTCCTGTTTTCCCCTTTTTTTATTTGACAAAGTACAGGGTACACATTAACTTATTATTCTCTTTAACTTATGTTTTAAAACTGGAATATAATATTCTCTTGTGATTGCATTTTCTGATTTCTTAACTAAGAAATGACCTTCTACATGAGCTTCCTTATTTTGTCGCTTTGCATTTGCTTCGGAACAACTAAAAAATCCTCGTTATTATTCAACTTACATGCAACGTCATCTCATAATACATAATTTTCAAAAGCCTCGTCGTCTTGACGTTTTTAATAGCTTTTATTTCAATGTTTTCTTCCTGTAATCTTTTAATCTTATTAGTCAGGCTATCCATAACAATCATCATTATCGGATATCTACTCAATGCATCTACATGACACATGGCAGATCCAGATCTATGTACAGGGTGGCCAACTAAGACTGCGGGGTACTGTATCTCGGAACGTACTCATTGCAGAGCCTTGTAGTTTTTGTGAATTTCGACTTATTAACATTACAAAAAATCTGAAACTTTTTTGTTCGACAGTTTCTGCTATATCTCTAAAAATAAAGTGACTGTAACACAATTGTGTTTTTTAGAAAGAGCCATTCTTGGGCTTGAAGTGTTTTAGTATTCGAAGTTTTGCTAGTTTCATATGTCGCCACCAGAGGGCTTCCTCTAACATTCTGATAGAAATGGTTAATTAAAAAAAAAAAAAAATTCCGAAAATCGATAAGAAATAATAACATTTTTGACAACATATTTGAAAGAAAAAGTCAATATTTCCTCCAACTTGATTGTTGCCTGGCAACCGAAAATAACAGTAAGGAAATATTCATTTCTGTACTGTAAGGAAATGTTATTTCCATACAGTAAACTTTAGAACATAAATGCGAACAGGCTTTTTCCTAAACAATTTTATTTTTAAAACTTTCAGCACAAACAAGGTTAACATTATATTTTAAAATTATTACTTATTATTTGTTATATTTACTGTTATTTGACAATTAGTACAAGTATTGAAAACTGGAAGAACTTGGGAACTAATAGCATTATTTTGTTGAATATTTTCCAAACTAATAATTTTATTTGTATGACAATAACTATTACTATAAATGATCTTGATGTATTGGTTTTTGAATCCGGTATGGTAACTAAAAGTTTAGATAGTAGGTCTTGTATATCTTGTAAAGTCATTTTAACCAGCTCGTCCATTGTGCAAGCTCCGGAAATTCCAAATATTACAGCTACCTACAACAATAAATAAGCATGTAAAGAATCCAAATATAATTTGAAGTTTTGTAAGTTACCTTAATCATTAAATATTCCTTATCTGGAGCGTCCTGAATAAATTTGTTTATTTCTTCTTTAGTTATAATCTTGGATTTTTTTGGCTTATAGGCATGTGCTTGTTGTTTCAGGAATGCCCGAAGTTTTGAATATTCAGATATATCCACATCATGTCTAATTGCAAGGGTTGCCTTCAGCATTGAATAATTGGCCCATAAAGTTGAAGAATTTATCTTGGAACCAAGCTCCAAGAAGTATGCCATTACAACATTTTCCGAGAAAGAAGTTACATTTTTATTCGTACGGTAGTCCATGAAGCGGCTGTATGCATAGTTATACTTATTTCTAGATTTTATTGGTAACAATTCCAATGATGCAGCATTCACTGCCTCCGTGAGTTCTGGGAGGGTTTCAGAAATGGAACAGTCATCATCACTCATCATTTTACACGTTACTTTGGCTTTTTAAAACGTTAAAGAATCAACACTTTGGAAAGACGCCACAAATAAACTTTTCACTCGTCAAGTTTGACAATTTAAACTTATGTACTTCGTTTCCGTAGTTACAAAACAATGATTCATGGCTTCTTTTATTTAAGGGAAAAATAATAATGTTGATTTAAAATTTTTAACATGATTAGTAATAATTTACCGTAATTTTAATGATTCCCGATTTTCGGAAAAATAGTATGTAGACCTCGTAGGAAAAGCCACATTCCCGGACTCCGTATTGCCGATTTTTACGATCGCCCGGGAATGTTAAGCTTTTCCTACTAGGTATACAATATACTATATTCTATTGGTATAATTTTGTTTTAATGAAAAAGTAGGTTGATGATGTCCAAACAGGCTCGCGAAAACCACATCTCGATATTTTATTCCTAACCTAAAATTTAGGCTTAAGAAAATTGTATACAAAAATACTATACTTATTTTTTTTGGCAAATATTTGCCATGAAAACAAAAAAAAAAACAGATATTTTATCAAAATATAAATATACCTCAAATTGTCAATAGTTTCGCTTACTTTTGTATAATTTTTGTGGTAATAATGCGTTTTACGAACGATGTAGCTGGGGATTTGCTTGCGGTTTATTTTGAATGTATTCAGAATTTCGCAGTAGCAAAAGAAGTTGGGGGGAACGGGGCTCGATGTTCAAGTTAGCGTCCTTGCGATGTTAAAACTCCCCGATTAATGTCTAACTTACGACCCAATGGTAGTTTTCGGCCTTAATTATTTTCATTAATTCATTTTAATGGCAACGAATTGGAATAATCCATAAAAAAAAACTACGTACTGAGGTACATTCAAGGAAATCCTCATGTTAGCACAAGAGCATTATCCCTTGGTTTGGCATATCGCGAACAACGTTTCAAAATATTTTGAAAGACCATAGGTATGTTTAAATGACCGTCACAATATACTGACTTATTTGAATTTATCTAATATCTATTTTAATTTTTACTAGTAAATAAATTAATTTTAGAATGCAACCATGTCGTTTTGCATCAGGCCTTAAAAGAGGAAGACTTCGATCGGAGGTTGGACCATTGTCATTGGATGTTGCGTATGATTGGAGAAAATAAAAAAAAAATATTCAAAATTCTTTGGACCAATGAAATCACCTTTAATAGCGACGATATGCAATCTACATAATATACATTACTGGTCTGCAGAAAATCTGCAGTGGTTGCGTGAAGTTTAGCACCAAAGTGGTTGGAGCTTAAATGTGTGGTATACTGGGAAGCATACTTTTTTTAACAATACTGAAATGGCAATGTTTGTCTTAACTTTTTAACCAATTAATTGTCATTGTTGGTGGAAGATGTGCCATTGGAATTGTGGCAAAACATATTTTTGCAGTTAGATGGTTGCCCCGCACATTTTGTGATTGCTGGGTGAGATCACATTAATGCAGATTTTCAACAGTGGTGGATGAAAAAGGAAGTCTCTTCCCATGGCCTCCATAATCACCAGATTTAACTCGTATTGATTTTTATTTACGTTCTGTCTACCCATGACTTTATGAATGTATAGAGCGTAATGGTCAACAGTTTAAACATCTACGGAGGCATTAAAAACATCTTTCCTTAAAATCGGTCCTTTTAGGGCCACAAATTAATACAAAAGAAAATTCGAAAAAAATTAATTTAAACATTCTTATAAAATTTTCTTTGGCCTAAACTCTAGGTTAGGAATAAGATATTGAGATGCGGTTTTCGCGAGCCTATTTGGGCATCATTTAGCTTTTTGTGCTAATTTTTATGAGAAAATTTACCATTTCTGTCGGAATGTTAATTATTAAATGTTGTTAAATTGTTGTTAATTAAAAATGCTGTCTGGCGGCGACATAAAAACTGATAAAACTTCGAATCCTTAAACAGTTAAAGCCTAAGAATGGCTCTTTTTAAAAAACACATTGGTGTTAAAGTCGACTAAGCCATTTCTATGACCCAGGGTTTTCTGACGGAAACCTTTGAATACCTCCACCACTTTATTTTCAGAGATACAGCAAAAACTGTTGAACAAAAAAGTTTCAGATTGTCCTCTACTTTAAAGATATATTAAGTAAAATATTTTTTTGTTAGGTTGATATATTGAAATTCACAAAAACTTAACTTTTTTAGACTCAAGATCGACATTACGCCCCCTAGCGGTAATTTAAAAAACCTAAAAATATTTTACAGGTTTTTTTCTTCGCCGTTTTAGTAATAATATTTTTTACCGCAAGTACCCTGTACAATTGTGTAAACTCTTCTAAAAGAAATGCCCAACGAGCCGCAATCTATCACTATCTTGAATAGATGTCCTAACAGATACACTCTTAACTTCTTTGAAGCTTCAATGATGGCTAAAACTTCCAATTCTTAAGATAAATATTTTCTTTCAGCGTCTGTCTTTTTGCTAAAAAAGTAAATTGGATGCAGCAGGTTGTCATCATATGACTTTTGCATCAATATACCTTCATATCCAACTATAGAAGCACCAGTGTGAAGCTCCATTTCTCCTCCTTGTTAATAAATATGTAGAATCGGCTTTTCAGAGAGAATTAGTTTTAGTTAGATCAGTTAGTTCAGTTTTAGTTGAGATTGAAAAAGTTGTCCATTTTTATTTCGATGTCCCAAAAATTCAACACTTTGCTTGCGATAATGACAGTCTTCCAATTAATCTTCAAGCCATAATCTGTAGCTGTATTTAATACCAATTTTAATCTAGTTAAACCTTCATTTTGGTTGGCTACTGGTAGAATAAGATCATCCATGTAGGGTAATATGCTTCCTTTGTTTGACAAATCTTTATAAAATCAGAATAATAAATCGTTCAAAAACAGCTTGCGAGTTACATAAACCAAATGGTACCTTACGAAATTAAAACTGACCTTGATGGGTCACAAATAACCTATATTTGCTTCCACTGATATGTGAAAAAATCCATTTCTTAGGTCCAATGTACTTAAAATTCTAGCGTCTTGTAGTTTATCTAATTATTCCTCGATCAATGGCAACGGATATCTGTCCTTCATAATCTTGAAAACCATCTTTCTTTCTAACCACTACAACTGGACTTGCGTAGTCGGAACTACAGACTTCCACTATGCCTTCTTCGATCCCTTGTTGCACTTGTTTGTCAACAATTTGCCTTTCAAAAAATGGTTAACATCTTGGGGATGCATCTGATTCATCATCCTTCATTATAATTTTCATTTCAACATTTGTCGTCATTATTTTTTCAGGCACATACTTTAAGATAATATCTTTAACTTCTTTTTTTAATATTTTCATTTATAAATCCAATATTCAATTCATCTTTATTAATCGTGTTTATAAGAAAAAATTCTTTTTCTTCTCTCGTAATTTCCATACCTAAATTGTTTTGTTATTTGCACGCTATTTTGTATAATGCTCATTTCAACGTTCTCTAAATATTCTAGTCCAATTATGCAATCATTATTTCCTATATTTTTATCAGATACAACATAAAATCGAAAAGTAAATAGTTCATTATCCATCAGAAAATTACTTAATATTGTTCCTATGTTTTGATACCCTTATCACCTTGTATAAATATTTTGGCAAGACCAGAAACAATTAAGTCAGCCTTATCCTCATAATCTTCAATCCTCATAATGTTCAATCCATATCTCTACTGGGTAGGTTCCTTGTCCATCAAATTTACGAATGGAATCTTCAAAATCTCTAAAATTTATTGCAAACATAACCTTTGATAGTTTTGTTGCAGTAGTGGAAGCATAATGTTTCATTTTTGTATTTTCATCTTCAGACTATTCGTCGTCTATCGTCTTCTTCTAAGTCTTTTTTCCGTTGTAGTAGCCTTAAATCCATCAAACATTTACAAATATCTTTTATTAAATCATCTTTTCCACCCTCAGTCTTAACACAAAAAATTAGCAATACAAATAATGTCATTTTGCGTAAACTTGTCCCACCGTGTTGTTTAATTTAAAATGTTTTTGCAGCTTTAAACAGAAACTAAATGGAAATTCAATTTAACTAACCAACTTTTAAGGTTAATCCCATATAAAATAAATAAACAAGAGCCCACAAATAAAATTTGTACATACCGATCTTGTTTAGAATATAGATAATATATTAATGATTTTAATTAAAGATTTTAATTAGGTGTTAAAAAGGCATATTTTAATTAAGGGTTATGTATTTAAAAAATACATATATATTTAATTTTAGGATAACTTCTATTTCAGTAATTCACCTATTTTTGATGTGCCTAATTTAGCACATATCACATTTAACATGATCTGCTGAACCACTAGTATCTCTTATACAATTTATATGATGCCATCTTTCAAGGACTGGGAATCTTCTGTACCGCAAGTAGAACATTTTTTTTGAAATTCTCGTAATCTTGCTCGTGAACTAAACAAACTTTCTTTTAGAACGGTACTTGTTTTTTCCAAGGTTTTTTTGCGTTTCGGTAGCCTTATTTATTTTTCAATTGTTTTATTTAAACCAATTTTTTTGCTGCGCCTCTAAAGCCTTAACAGTATTAGTTGGTTACATTTTTTTCTGAATCAAGGGCAATACAGAAACTTTTAGATGCTTGTGAATATCATTTAATAAATCTGAATCCGTATCAACAAGTGCTAATATTTGTGCGCAATTATCTTGAATATTATTTTTAATAATATTAATACCTTTCGTGCGCTTTTTTATTGCCGAATTTAGGGACTCTTGAATTGTTACATTATTGTTGCCATGCGAGACCTTCTACAAAGGTTTTAAAAAATCTTTTACCATGAAAAAATAAGTATAGGTATACCTGCATACTCGTTGAGTTGACTCATTGAGTTTGCATGTATGCCAATACTAATTTTTAATGAAAAAGTATTAAACATTTTTGAAAATTGGAGAATTGTTTACTAGCTTGTCAAGGAGAACAAATTTTATTATCTACTTTCTGAGAGAGACCGTCTAACTGAACCATAATATAAAAAATGCAAAACTTATTACTTAATCATTAAATATGAATAACAAAGAAGTGTCTTAATTTTGTTTTTAATGATACATTTGAGAATATATAATTTCTTTTGCTTTTGTATGATCTATCTCAATGCCTCTCCAACTCTAATACAGTATTTACCTCCTCTTCTACAGCATTCGCTAACTGTAAGCTCTTATCTATTAGCTCTACAACTCTATCTACGACCTGTTCCACCTTTCCAATATGACACAAAGAATAAATGTGTTTGCATATGGTTTTTCTGTAAAGAGAATCATGAAATGAACAGGAATATAAATAAATATAAATTTTGCAAATGCGACATTCAAGCTTACACGATTTTTTGGGGCACTCCTTTTTTAAAAATAACATAATTCTGCTTCTGAAATAACCATTGCCATTCTTTTTAATTGGGTAGTCTTCTTCAGTCATACAAAGCATATTTAGGTGTCGTGCATTGATTTGCTGCATCCTTTTTGTGGGTCTGCCCTTATTCGTTGCGAAAAATAATTATCGTCGAGTTTCAATAGGACGCAAAGTAGACTATCAATCCCATATTTCAGTGTTTTGTGGAATGCTTCGCGCTATATATACTAGTATTCACTAAACTCTCTTTTCTTGCCCATGCTGCCCATTCTTCTACCCTAAAAACAAATATCAGTTAACCATTAATAACCAATTTGCTTTAGATTTTGGAATTTTCACAAACCTGTTCACATAATTTTGCGTAAAATACTGGTTAAAAGGTATCAAATTTTCAGAAGATTGGGTTTTATCTAGGAATATTTCCAAAAAGTCGAAAAATTCTTCTCTTGATTGAGTGTTTTGAAGAATCCTTAACTCATTAAAAATGATTTAACTTTCCTTTTTATCTTTTAGTTTTTCATGTAAAACCCTTTGCCATGATCTTCCAATATACCACGCACAAAGAAGTTTTTGTGTGCTAGTATTTGTAAATACAGACTTATATGAGTTATAAAACCAACATGCATCTGACATAAAACTCGCTGGATTGACATTTGGGGCACTACTGTAAGGTCTTGAAAAGACCAAAAAGTACTTCAGTGGTTTCTTTATTGGAAAGACACTACATTAAAGGAACGCCCTCTCCCCACTTGTTTTATATGTTGAATCAACACATATCGCTTCGTAACCAATCTCAAAAAACATTGTTTTCTGAAAATCTGTTTAAAGTATAAAAATATTTTTTGAAATTAACGGATGATTTTCCATTAATTCTCCAAGGGCTTCTAAACAATGGTATATTGAAAGAACTTGTCCATTATCTCAAAGAGATCTACGTAAGTAGAGAAAAAGTAAAAACCCTAAGTCTCGGTCTCAAAATAGGTCTCTCGGTCTCTTATTTTGAGACCGAGACTTAGGGTTTTTATTTTTTCTTTAACAATGGTATAGCCTACAAGCTTTTTTAAATCGCCCAATATAATTGAAAAACTTATCTGGTTATTTTCATGGCGATTGACTCTATCTAAAATAGAAGTGCTTCTAGATGTGTTTAAAGTTGTGGGTAACCGTGTGTTATACATAATTAATACATCGCTTGAATATGGTGAATTCCCAGAAAATTGAAAGATCTCAACAGTTTTACCGGTTCCTAAGGTCTCAGGCACAAGGCTGGCGAGTGAGTTTAGGCCTATTAATACTATACCAGTTTACGGAAAACTTACTGTGATAAAATAATATTTTAACAGCAAATCAGTCAGGGTTTAGAGTTCATCATTGTTGCGAAACTGTGATAGTTAACATCTGTCATAATTTTAATAGAGAAATAGATAAGGGTAATTTTGTTTTGGCAATTTTCTTGAATTTTAGAAGGGCGTTTGAGACGGTAAATCGCAATATTTTACTTCTTAAAACGGAAAAAATGGGGATACGAGGTACAATGCTAATTGGTTTAAATCTTATTTGCATAACACGAAACAAGTGGTCAAATATAAACATAAATTATCTGTTACTGAAGATATTAATCATTGAGTTCCACAAGGTACTGTGTTGGGTCCAATTCTGTTCCTTATGTATATTAATGATATTGTCTTAGTCATTAGTAGAGGTAACTCAGCATTATTTGCAGATGATACTATGCTTAATGTTGTGAGAAAGGATATTGAAAAGATGCAAGAAGATCTAAACTTTGATTTCGATAATATATACAAATGGCTGTGTAATAATAAGTTGAGTATTAATGCAGCTAAAACAAAATTTTGTCTGTTTGGGAGTAAAACTAGGTTAACCCAAGTAAATTTAAGTGTAATAAGATAAAGTAAAGATAAATAATGAAACAATATCCTACCAGAAAGAAATTAAATATTTGGGTGTTGTTTTGCATCCACATTTGAATGTTGATTCTCATATTGACAGCATAACACGCAAAATGTCAAAAAATAATAATTTTTTATCGATAATTGGCAGAAACCTCTCTTTACAAACAAAATTGCTAATTTTTAATAGTATTATTTTGTCGCACTTGGAATTTTGTTCTACACTTTTGTTAGGTATTCCGGATTACAAGGTCGATAGACTTCAAATCATATAGAACAGGGCCATGACAATAATACTAAAATGTTATAGATATACACCGGTAGATAATATGTTAAATATACTAAATATCTTATCGGTAAAACAAAAAATATTATTTAGTACTTGCATGTTTATTTTTAAATTAAAAAATAAATTGCTACCAAACTATATTTGTGAAAAGATTACAGTTTTTAATGATCTGCATAACTATGCTACCAGACAACAGGAGGATTTTGTATTGATGGGTAGACAAACACTACTCTACACAAATGTCTTAAATATTTTAATTAATTACCCATTAATTACATTAAAAACATAAAAAAACATTAAAAAGACATTAAAATCAGAATATGAGCAACATTTTGCTCATGGCCATAATGAGTTGAGCAATATCTTACACAGATTTTTCTGTCAGTTTTAGTTGCCCTAATAAATGCAAAACCATTTGTATTACACTTAACACAACCTTAACTTTTAAGGCTTCTGCTTTTTTCATTTTCTTTAACTATTGGCCTATTGTTTAGTGATGCACCTAGTGTTTCGTGATGATGCGCAGTAGAATTTAAGTGCCTAATGTTTAACAATTTACAAGATTCTCTAAAGACATTTGATAAAAATTCTGATCCTTTATCTGTAACTACATTTTGGGGAATTCCGTATCTTAAAATAAAAGTATTTACAAACGCTCTGGCTACCGTTTCTGCTTCTTTATTTGGAATGGAACAACATTCAACAAATTTCGTCAATTTACACTGCAGGGTTAAGATATACTTATTATTTTGGATATCTATTGATAAAGGCCCTACTAAATCAAAAAATACATCTTTAAAGGCTGTTGAGGCTGTCGTGGTTATTGTCATAGGTGCTTTATTGGGCTTTGAGTGCTTATATCTCTGACACTCATCGCACCTTTTTACAAAACTTTCGACATCCTTTTGCATCCCTGGCCAAAAGTAACTTTTCTTGATATTTTTATACATGCGCTTCATTCCCGCATGTCCGCCCGTTGACAGGATATGATAGTCATTTAATATAATTTGTCTTAATTCGGGACTTCCAACTTTTTGTATGTTTTTTAAAACATAAATTTTTATAGAAATATTACTTAAAACATTTTTAACTTTCTTTAAATCATTTAAAATTGTTTGCATTTTATAATAAAATTCTCAATATTATTTTGTGTACACATTTTATCCAGGTTAACGAATGACTCACCTAAGTCAGACATTGTTCGATAATCTTGGTTAATAAAAATTATTTGCAAACTTTTATCATAAAATATATTTTTGTATTTATTAAAACTATTTTTTGATTTTATACCTGGCCAAGTATTTTTTAATTTCATCAATTTTGTTTTTTTGGTACCAATTTTAACTCTATTGACTATTTTGAGGGTTTTAATATTTGTGCTACAACAGGGTGATCAAGCCTATTGTCCGAAAAAATATTGTCTTTTAAATCAAGATTTCCTAAATTTTTTGACTGTGCTCTTGTCATTACATACATTTTTTCATGTACATTATTACTCGTTTCTTTAAGCTCGTCTCACTTTAATATTATGTGCGAAAGCGCGTCAGCAGTAGCATTATCTGTTCCTCTGACGTACTTCACTGTAAAATCATACTCTTCTAACACTACTCTAAATTTTGTTAGCCTACTTGATGGATTAACCATAGTAAACAAGTAAATTAATGGTTTATGGTCAGATAAAATTGTAAACTTTTGGGCAAATAAATATGGTCTAAAGTGCTTGACGGCCCATACTATGACCAATAACTCTTTTTCTATAAATTTTTCTCAGCCTTATTTAGGGCTCTTCTCTAGTGATAGTACCGTACTATCACTATTAGTACTATTACTACTACCGGCGGAATCTGGTGCATTTTCAGCAATATACACTTCAGTACCTGACGGTGCACGGTGACGCCTATAATAAGAATTTCGCAAGGGTCGGCGATTTGCAAAAGATCCTCGACCTCGAGTCTCATTATTATTGGTATTATTATATGTAAAGTTGTTATTGCTTCTAAAATTGTTGTTATTGTATCTATTAAAATTTGCGCGATTATTAGGTCTACCTCTATAGAAATTTTGATGACCTCTCCCTCGAGAGTTTGAATGATTTGGAGAATGCCTATGATTCTGCCCCCTTAAATGAAAAAGATTTCCGGACACGTCTGCCGGCGATTTGATTATATCTTCGTTTAACGCACTATCTATTGCATCCCTTAAAGTTGCATAATTACTGGCCTTAACTATGGTTCTTAAATCGCGATTTCTTAAGCCGTTTGTAAAAGAGTTAATAGCGGTTTTTTCATTAACTTGCTTTAGAATGGGTACAGAATTTTCATGAACTGCCTGAGATAAAGTGACATCTAGCATAAGCTGTTCAATTGTTTTGCCATATTCCTGTATAGTCTTATTTTATTGCTTTGCATTAACTAATAAAGTTGTTAGAGCAGTAGCCGACTGCTTAGTAAGTAAATGATTCATCAATATATCGATAACTTATTTTTATCAATTTCCTTTAATCTAGTTTATAGAGACTCCCTACACAAACTAAAATTAGATTGAATATCTGTAACTATTCTTTTAATATCTACTACTACTTGATTATCATGAACGCCCTTATTAAAGTTATGTTTTATTTCCTGATACTTATTTTCTAAACCCTTAAGCTCCTCTTGTAACTTTTTATTCCTATCTACTGATTCTCTACGAACCTGAGGTTATTTTCTTAAATTAAGTTTAAATTGTGTAATTCTATCTAAAACTCAATAAATTCTGCGCTCATTTGTCCTAAAACTTCTACATACTAATTAAAATTATAATAATGAAAAGAGGAAAAAAAACTACTAGTAATAAAAATTAGCTTACTAAACGTTTTATGCTGTTCATCTTCCTGCTCTTGAAGTTCCAACTTATCCCGTGGGTTTTGTTGTATGTAATGTATTGCCATGTAACGATGTGTGCCATGTAACGTTTGGGTTCGGGGGTTGTTAATATTGACAGGTTGGTATCCCTCGTTGCGCCCTAGCCGCATTGCGCAACTGCTAGGAACGTTCCCTCGGTGCTGGCTCCGGTGTGGACAACCAGTTTTACCTTCTTACGCGATCTGCTAGCTTCTTGCAATGTCTCTTGCTATTTGACTTTTTAGTGCTCTTCTTGGCCTTCTAAGACAGTATCAGTAATACTAATGCTGCTACAGCCACAACTTCCACAACTTCAATTAAGGAAAGCCCAGTACTTGTACTTCCATTAGCCGTTGTACATCCAGTATTTCCTGACTGCGCGATTATTATTTCCTCCTTTTCTTTCGACTGGCCTTTTCCCATTATTGTTTGATCTTGTCTACTTTTCACATTAATTTTTCTTTTTGACAAATTTTAATAATTTAGCGCGACACGTAGGGACTGACATGTAATGTTGGGTTATTCCCATCAGGACAGGTTCGGGGGTAGCACTACGTGCCCTTATTAATTAGACACAACTTATTCTGTTATAGGTCGGAATATATTCAATTAACGTTCATCAAAAAATACAGTCGCCGAAATAGTCATGGCTATCAATAATTTAAGTACATTGAACCGATAAGTAATGTATAGATAGATCTATATACACGTATAGATCTACTTATTTCCAAATATGTTATTATTGCAATTTTGGAGTATTATAATTTGGTATGGCTTGAAGGTGTCAATGGCCTCTTATACCAATGAATTTGTCGCAATTGCTAAGCTTAATTATTAAACATAAGTGTCCATTACAAATACCTAATTTATCTTATCAGTGTTACCACCACAGGAAGTAAAGCTTGATACAGACTTTTTTTCTTCATCTTTTTTCTATTGTAAGAACTCTTCGCTGGTTTTAAATTCTAAATGTCGTATATTGATTCTAAAATTGTGTGTTTTTAAATAAGTAGATCAGTTTTGTTTGTGGAAAAACTGCAGGCGCTATTTTGATTCCAACATTTCCATTCTAATATTTCCACTTCTAAACATTTCCAAGCACAAACTAGAAATGAATTCTATTTTTTTAGATCTCTAAGTATTTAGAGAATTTTATCTTAGATTTCAAGATATTTAATGTTATAAAAAAGAACAATAATTTTTATTAATTACAAAACCAGAAAAAAAATTAACATGGATGTCAAATAATCTAAAAAATATTTTAGAATTTAAAAAATCTTACCTTCAGTTTTTTTAGATTATGTTTACTAATTTTAGGTCTTAATAAACTTTGTTTTGATGAATATTCATGTTCACATTCGGTATACTTAAACTTTTCCATTTTAGAATAATTACATTCATAAAAAACAATCTTCAATATCAAATTAAAAATATCTAAAATATTTCAAAACATAAGCGTAACTGACAGTATCTGACGCGCATCTGTCAGATCCCACCAATCAGCATCGAAAAGAGAACCGAGAAATCGACAAATCACTTGCGATGTTGACCACGATATTTAATCGCTCGTGTACTCTATCATCAATACAATAGCACAATCTTTGAATGTTAGCACTCAGTATTTATTTTCTATATTACTGTCTTCAGTCATTAGTCACTTATTATCTTGTCATTTGTTATCAGTCACTTGTCGTTTATTCTTATTTAAAAAAAAAACAGTCTTTCTTAAGTCCTTGCATTCAAAGTTTATACAAGTTTAATGTGACTCACCTGGTATATTCTTTTTAATTTACGATAAGGTCCTCCATAAAAGTCATCGTTTTAGTCACAATAAATAAACCTAAGCACTCATAAAAGTCAAAAATTTAGGGGTTTCCGCTTCACAATATTTAAGCAGAAATCTATTTTTAACCTCCCTTAGCCACAACAAACCAATTATCACAGTTGATATCTCTATCAGGCTAATATCGCGGTTTTTACTATGTATATACCTGTCTAGATACCTGTCTTTTCGCAATAATCTCAGTTAAACCCCAATTTTATAGGCATTGTATTGCTCCAAAGACAGGAAAACACTGGCTAACTTTATATACACATTTTATTTACACATTATTTAAATATTTACAGGTCTTTACACTATTCTACTATAGTTTATAACTAAACGTCGTTAATCGTCTTAAAATAACCGTCTTTAATTGATGTGAGCATCCTAACTAAAAATCGTCTTTCATCTGTAATTATTATTCTCGCACTGCTGCCGGTGGTTTTTCTTCCTCCAGGCAGCGGTAATAGATCGGTCGATTGGGAAATCGATTCCAGGAAATTTTAGCACAGGGAGGGCGTTAAATATTTTATTTGTCGTCTTTTAATTTATATTTCCCACAATAATTAATAACAATGATGAGTTTTCTCATCGAAATGCATAATTTTTAAAACAAGACTGGCATTTATTTTGTGGAGAAAAGACTCCCAAATATCTTTCTTACTTATCAATACTATGAGGAATTTGGAGAATTTAGTGCAAATCGTAAATTTAGTTTTGTCAAAAACTAAAGAATAAAAAAAATAACCAATTATATCCTAATAAGTTTAAAAAATGAAATTGCTATCTCACAAGCTCAATTATTAAAAAGAAGAAAAAAATAGACGTATTCACGTATTTAAAAGAAATATGAATTTGGATCAAGAAGTTCTGATTGAATAAAGGAAACGACGAAAAACGAAATTGTGTCTCTTACGAGTTAAAAGTATAAATATACTTAGTTACGAGTATAAATATTTAATAGCAAATATTTCAAAAACTACAATTTTTCGGAAAAGTTATTCTTATACAAAGTTATTCTAATTTAAATTGACTTAAAGCGTCTACAAGGAACCCTAACCAAACATAATGTAGATGTTTTTTTTTCCTAAATATAGCTTTCCCACAATCGATATGATTCATGAAGACTCACTGTCTATATCTAAAATTTGTAAAAAAACAATCTGGTTTGCAATATTAGGTATAATTTTATAGTGTTCCGGGATTGTTTTATGTTAAATTGCCAATTAATATATTAACGTTTTTAAAGCCTATGTTCGAAAAATAATACAAAAATATAAATTATCATTTCCTTGAAAATTCTGAAATTGTTTATTTAACTTTCATTATTTCTTCTAACAAATATTCATATGTTTCGTAGAACAAAAGTGGTATGAAACAATAATAAAAGTAGAGGTTGATTCGAGTCACTATGATCACTTTATTGAGAGAGAGAGAAATGAATATTGACTGGAATCGATGCATGGTCTTTAATGATGATTGGAGGGGTTTTGATTCACTGGATTTCGAAGGACCACCTGTCTTCTCACGCAACTTAATTATGATATAAGGCTTTCATTTCAAAATATTGCAAATCAAATACATCATAAAATAATACCCTATAGAAATCATTGTAAATCGTGCAACACCACAAAGAACCATATATAAATGTAACAGAAACTATAAATGTAACAGAAGATATATAAATGTTTCGTCATCTAAAGGTCAGAAGGCCGAAAGGCAGATTCAGATTTTTATTTAAAATCGAGCCGAAAAATGTTTAACATCCCCTGTAGAAATTTGTTTTCGAGATTCCAATAAATGAGTTGAGTTGAATGGCTTTGAGTTTTTTATGGAAAGGCTAATAAAGAGGAAAATTAATAATAGTGTCGGATTAATAATGATAATTATGAAGAATAATAAGAGGAAATAAAACATCCCCTGAGAAGAATACAAAGATACTAAAGCAGTTCCTGTATAGTTGGGTATATACAGAAAAAAGTTATTTTATTTAAGAATTGTTTGAGTTAAATTGAATTAATTATAATTAAAGGTTCCGTTAAAGGCTAACCTATTTCTTTTTAATACGGGAATATTTAGATTTTTATCTTATTTTCAATAACTAAGCATATGAGATATTTTCTAAATTGATATTTACGAGATTTAAATCGTAATGTATTACCGATAAATTAGGTAACATAAATTAAGCGAAATAGTCTAATAAAACATTATCAAAAATAAATTGCCATTTTAAGAAGTAAAAAAGTTTTATGAAAAATAATACTCGTGTAAAAATATTGCCTTGGATCCAAAATTGGATTAATTAAATTTTAAATTTTTAGTAAAATATTGGTATGAACAGTACAAAGCTTTTAAATGCCTTTTTGGTTTTGGTTATTCGTCATTTAAATTTTCAATATAAAATTGCTTTCAATTTATCGACAGCTTTTTATTATTTAGCGTGTTTTTTGATAGAATGTTTTATATTTTATTGAATTGAAGGATTTTGTGTATATTACTTTCAATTATATTGTAAGCAAAAAGCTAAAATCAAATATTTTTAATCAATGTGTATTATAATATACTTCCTTTTCAATATGAAATTACATAACTTTTATTCTTTTACAAAAATCTTATCCATTATTCTCAAAGAGACCAATACACAAAATTGACGAAAACAAAGAAAACACAAAGTCACGGTGTCACAACATATAACCGCAGGCTACACGTGTTTCGCTCTAGCTAGAGCATCATCAGGCCTTTAAAAGCCATAGACTTACTTCACACTGCGTTTCACAGAATAAAAATAATAATATTAGCATGTCTCGTTTTGCTGTGTGTTTTAATTTAATTTCATTTTATGTAAGAATTTTTTTTAATTTAATTTCAAAATAGACCGATTCCTTTCGAAAAAAATAATTTAAAAATTTGGTTTCATTTTTTATATGTTTCTTCGTTTTCAAGAGTGTCATTCAAAAAATGGTTTGTAGTGCCCTAGAAGTAATTCAATACGATCAACAGTAGTGTTGGAGAGGAACTGCGTATGAACCATCAAACTATTAAAGTGAAATTTTGTGAAACCATGATGGAAAAAGCAAGCGAAAATAAAATTGTATGCGAAATATTTTATTTTCAAATAAATCTTCTTTTCGACTGCATAGGAAACACAATCCTTTTGATATTCGATATTGCATTTGGGAAAATATGAGTACAGAGGTATTTCAATTCCGTACTCAGTATTCTCAAAAATTGAATGTTTAAATAAAAATTTTGGGAGACCATATTAAGGGACCATTTTTCATTCTCGGTATTTTAAACGCCCAAAAATACTTTGACTTGCTGCAAAACCAAGTTCTTCCTACCATTGAAATGCCCCCAGATTTAAATCTGTGATTGGTCTATTTTCAACAAGACAGCACAGCCGCCTTAATGCGGTTATGGTAAAATAATTTTTAACAAATACTTTGCCTAACCGTTTTATTAGTAGGACTAGCGATATTAAATGACCTTCTAGATCTTTGGATTTATCACCAGATGAGTTATTTTTGAGCTTATCTTAAAGAGACCATTATCGAACATAAATCTATTAGGCCGACAAATTTAGAGAATTATTAGAATTTTATTTTTAATTTTCATTATGCAATACACAGTTTAAGATTATGATGTAAATCCTTTGCAGGTAATACAGTTACCCTCCAAGTAAATTACCTATTCAAGTAAGACGCTTGCTAACTTACTGGAAAACAATGACGTAGCAGGCGAGTAGCAGAACGTACGTAATATATGCGTGCGTGTTGTCATATTTCGCCATTAGGCATTTTTCTATGCATAATGATCGATTTTCCAGCGTGTATACAGATTGGAAAATATTATTCTAATCTTTAAAATAATGTAAAAATATGTTTAAATAATAATAAATAAACACCCTTTTTAAATCTAAATAGTATTAACTTTAAAGGGTTAAGTTGGATATGAGGTCAACTAAAATCCAAGCTCTTCAAAACATTTTTTTTAAGCCAACACATTTTTTTTAAGCCAACGCTTCGGCCTATATTAGGCCTTCTTCAGGGCGAATAGAAAAATCAAAGCTTTTCGTTAGACTGTAAAAAGGGCAACATAGTTGTATTTTTTGATGATTCCTTTTGGTTTATTCATTGCTGAGGATATCAAGTTGCTGGTGTGTAAGCTACAAAATAATGTTATTATGTTGGCATTAACAAAAAAAGTTTTAAAGAATTAGATTTTATTTGACCCCTCATCCAACTTAACCCTTAAAAGTTAACAGAATTAAACTTTATCACTCAAACAATGCTCTATATAGTATGTTCCCTCTTGCAAAAACGGTTTCGTACTCCCGAAATAAAATATTACAAGAGTTTTTACGCTAATCTAATTTTACCTTAAATTTTTTAAATAGGCGTAGGCCAGCCTAAGTGGTGACTGTAGATGGTCTTCTTAGGATAACTTCACAAAAAAAGTCATTTAGAGACAAATTAGGAGATCTTATATCGACGGCCATCTAATATCACTCCTAATCAGTAGTCCCATTAATAGGGCGATTGTGAAAAAACTTGTTAAAAATTCTGTCACTCTAACCACACCAATATAATACCTCTTCCAAAAATTAATTTTTGAGGATACTGGTACGATCTTCATAACTCTCTAGGCTCATTTTCCTATGCCCTAACGTACAATCGAAGGCTGGTGTTTGACAACATATCAAAGAAAATGTGCTGGATCTGTAAAGATATTGTTTTTTTAAAAAAACGTTCATTGATATTAGCTTTTTTCAAAAGGACAAAATTCCATTTTTCGCCATTGATCATCAGGAAATATCTCATGAGTTTTGGAATATTTAAATCATTTTTTAAACATGATCTTTGAAATTTTGGAAACGGTTTAATCTGAAATACCCAATTTCTATCCAACATTTGTGTTGGATCGTGTTTGGTCCTATTCTAGTGACACAGCATTCACCCCTCCCCGAAAGAACCGTTGAAAGGCTTCTTTCTGAACTCTTTTGACACACTGCTTTTATTTAGTATCGCATTTATCACCCTATTAGCCTAGCATCCTTAAACGTACATAAACTCCAGAGAGACAAACAGACTTAGCCCTACACTCAGTAATCTAGTCAGTGCTTTTACCTCTACTGTGAAACATGATTCTGGATAGCCGCATCATCCGCCTGAATATTGAATACCACCACATAATTGCCTATCCAGATAACTTGTTAAATTTAGGCAAACAGCTTTCGAACCATTGCCAGTGGCTCTTTAAATTATAGAGAAATGATGGGCGGAATATTTCCTATCCATTAACTCTAAAAAAGACTGAGATACAAATCCTACGCAATCAACATAAAATACATAGGCATCAAGCGTGAAATACATATAGGGGGTATATACTAATATCCATTCGGACGGTGCCAAAAATAAAACAGGTTTGGGTTATGGCGTATACTTCAAAGACCTCCAATTTAAACACAATGCTAAAATTAAGTACTATGCCATAATCCTGGCCGCAGAACAACTAATCAGTACCAACGTTACTGATAAAATGGTGATTATATCACACAGGCGGCAGACAGGCAGTTCTTGCGCTGTCAAGACCACAACTCATGTCAGAACTAGTGGAACAAATAATCACACCCTCGTAAAAACTTTTTTCAAAAGTTGGGAGCTAGGTGGATTAAGAAGCAGAAGCACATCAAGGGAAATCATGCTGCCGACTCTCTTGTCAAGAGGGCCGCCGCTTTTGTCAAGCAGTAGCCCCGGAGTTCTTTGTGGGTTTAACAATGTCGAATATTAGAGAACTATTAACATCATACTCTCACACGCTTTTTAAAAAGCGTTGGAATGATACTAGGCTGCAATTTGCCTCTCAGCGACGCTAATAGACTAGACGCAATCCGAAAATTGTCTCTAAATAAAGGGAAATTACGTCTTGTAACAGGCATCCTTACTGGTCATTGTCAATTAAAAAGCCATCTTTTTAAAATGAAATTATGCAGTCTATTATATAGCGCATGCAAACATAAAGACGTTGGACTAGATGACGAGGTGAGAGAAAGTTCTGGTACTCCTGGTGTCCTTTAACAGATATCCATAATGGGTTGCTTCTTTAACAGATGCCTTCCTACTAAAGCCTAAGTGCACTGTTCGCACCACCCTCTGGAGTTCCAGATACAGATTATGGCATTTATTGCAGTCATTGAGGCAAACGCATTTCTCAAAATTTGTCAGATATGAATATTTTTTGCATAAGGAATGGGTCTGTCGTCAAAGGTGACTGAAAATAAATCTCTGCCTCTGTGGCTAAATTGCTGCAGTGACACTCTTTGATTATTTCAGCCCTTTCGGGAGGAATATAAACAGCCAATGGCGAATAAATACCGCTTTTAATTTCGACAATAGTGCAATGACACAACAAACAATATAACAAACCAATACAATAGATTTGTATATTCAACATGTTACCTAAATCAGTACATATTAAAAAATATAAAAGTGATATATAAAAAGTAAAACTAATTTATCGTTAAAAATAATTTATTTATTTATCTTAGGAATATCTTTTTTGGGAATAATCTGGTGTTACAAATTTAAAATTAAGTAAATTATTTAATAAAATTTTTTATTGCATTCTGCTTAAACCCATTAAAAAAGTAAAAAAATTACTTATTACTATATTTTTGAAATTTACATTTTGATTATCATACGTTTTCATATTTTTTACAATGAAAAAGAAGCTTCCTCCTTTAAAAAAATTGTTATTCTAATTAGAGCAGAATCCGCAAGTAATAAATTGGATACAAATTATGAAAAAACTAAACGAAAAAAAAAACAAAATCCGTTGAAATCCACCGAATTAATTTAGTATTGTCAGTACATTTTTAAACAAATATAGGACTTAAATACTAACTGCCCATATAGTACTAAGAAACCTGTCTAGTACTATTAAGGATGCATTTTTTTAATGAAAATATGTTTGTATTTTACAACTGGACAATTATTAAACGTCAATTTTATAGCGCCCCATATACAACGTTTTCATTTCCTGCACTAATCCCTTAAGTCCCTTGCCTTGCTATTGACCCAGTAAAACCTCTCCCCCACTTTTCTTAGGGTCTTACTTACGATTACTCGGCATGGATTTTCTAACATATCATATTTCCGCATTTCCTTACACTAATGATCTATAATTATGTCTTGCTGTTTTACACTGGCACTTTAATTATTCTAGCACTTCTAATTCATTAGTACAATAAACAAAAAAAACATGTGTATGACGTTTTAAGGGATTCTTTTTTACGATCAATTGTCCGCCTTATTTTTAACATCGTAATTAACACCATTAACCTTGAGAACACTATAAGGACCAGGGATCTAATTTCGGTTATCCCTCATTGGTTATTCATACAATATCTAAAATATTTAAATCAACCTGTAATATTACTTGATACTTTGATTAGGTAGCGAGAATAAATGAAAAGGCAGAGGTTTACCTAGTATTATTTATTTATTTTAAGTTAGATACATAAAGAAGGTTAATACCAAAGTCTATATATTTAGAATAACAAATGTATAAAAGCACAGGCTATTGTCTAGTTTTTCAGGAAGTCTAATTACCCGATCACTTCTTGTTTTAGAAATGTTATTGTCCATAGAGTTTATAGAAAGATCTGGGGGTAAAGCATGTGCAACAAGTCTCGCTGAAATCTCTGTTTCCACAATATTATTTTGGAACTTTATTGGGAATATTTTCTTCAGGTCTTTCTTTCTGTTTCACTTTTCTTTCCCTTAAGCGTCTTAGGTCAATGCGGTTTCTTCTATATTCACCCGTTTGTTTGGTTCCAATAGAGATTGATGAGTCTTTATAATCACCCTTGAAAATGATGTGGCTTCCAATCACGAAGGCCTTGTTGAATTAATATCTTATCATTTTGGATAATTTGGCAAAACAGTTTTTTAGCATGGTGGTCATAGTTCAGTTTATGTTGCATCTGCTTGCATTCCTATTTTTTTTTTTTTTTTGATATCTTTTATGCTGAATTTGGGTTTAAGTAGACTGCGTGGAAAGGTTGTTCTCAATTTTCTACTTATTAGAATATCACATGGAGCAAATATAGGTAATACGTTCTAATAATAAAGGGGGTATTGATTTAGGGGTTTAGTCCTTTTATTCTTGCTTGAAGGAGCCAAATATAAAGCGATAGCAAAAAACTATACTAAACTCTGCCGCCGTCAGAGGCGTGCCGTGCCGTTGTTATAAAGTGACTGGATAAATCTTAAAAAATCTTAATATTTTCAATTCAGTCTTTTTTAAAATAGATTTACTAACAAACTTAACTTAAATAAATTTTAATGCTTTGATCCAAAATTTTTATCAGTTCTAGATCTGTTTTTGGTTTAACAAATTTATAATTGATACTATAAAAATGTATTGTTGTAAAGCTTACATGATTTATGGTTTTAATGTTATACAATATTTTAGGTTAGGAATCCAAATAATCAGGTATTTTTAAAATAGAGATCATTTTTCAGATATATGGTTTAAAAAATCAGCTATTATATTATTATAAAATACTTACATATATATTTATCAATATTTAATATTTTAAAAGACTTTCATCAGAACTAGAATGGTCATCGTCAGGCGGAATTATTGTTTTGGGGTGTGGTTGGTCAAACCGTATATTCATTTTCGTGTTCTACCTAATTTTTCCATACATCACTTTTGAATTTTACAAAAGCTTGGCGTATGTTGTCAATAGCTACCGCACTGAATGTCACTGAAGTATTGCATTTTCGAAGCTGTTTTTTTTTAATTTACCCTAAACTAATTCAATCGGATTAAAGACACAATAATATGGACCATTACACTTTTGGCAATTTTTGTCAATAAGATATTAATTTGTTAAGTTATATTTTTTAATTATATTTAACAATTACTAAATACTAAAACTACAATACTAAAGCTTTTTAAACATTGTGGTCCTAGGAAAACCAAAGTCGCACAAGATAGATTTCTTATACAGTGCATGGAGAGAGCCATTATCCACGTGTAGACAACCTTCGCGGCGCCCTTTTAATGCTACAGGAAGAAGTATTTCAATTGAAATTCTGAGGCGGCGATTAAATGGTGTGAAATTAAGAAATTTACATCTTTTAAGGCAGGTTCCACTAACTCAAGACCACATGCAGCAAAGGTTACAGCGGGCAAGAGACCCGTCCGATATGCCAGACTTTCGGTTAGTCAGAGAGTATGGGCCCTACTTACAACACCTAGAAATCGACGACCTATGTGAATTGATGCGGTAAACTGAATGGAATTCTCTATCTTTTACTCCCTTCATTATCTCCAGACCACGTTTGGGACATGTGGCAGCGAAGGCTAAATGAACACAGACCCGCTGTTAAAACAATAGCTGAGCTTCAACCGTTTTATCATAAGTTTGGAATGAAATTCTTCCAGACATGCTGATTGACAGCATGCAGAAACGTTGCTAAGCTGTTATTGATTCACATGGATGCTGTACTACTTATTAAAACTATATTAATTAAAATTTTCCTTTTTAGCAATAGAAAAAAATGTAGAATTTCTATATATTTTTTTCCCAAAGAAAACACTGATATCTTTAACTCATGTGGAGCAGTTTGCATTATATGTCTATTTAAGTCACGTTATATTTTATTACTACTTTTTTTTTAACCCCACTTTTAGAAATTAGAAATTTTCACAGAGAACCACAGAGACGAATAATTTGCCATTTGAAAGCAATATTGAGGAGCATTTTAAAATGTCACTAATCTTTATAACTAACAATTTAAACTCTGTAAGTCAAGATTTTAACATGGCTTCCAGTATTAATTTTTAAATGTTGTAACAATATTTAATTTTTGTTTTATTTTTTCACTTTCAGAACTTGTGTCAGAAATGTCACTTAATGTGACTTATTATTCAACTGTTCGCCCAGCTTTATTCTAAGATTGCTCACCATACTTAGATTTTGAACTTTTTTGATATGTACCCTTAGATTTTTTTGCCCTATGTTTAAGAGAGTTTAAAGTTTAAGTTTTAAGTTTAACAGAGTGTACAGCTTAGCCTTGTGCCTAAGAAATTTCTTTTTGAGTAGCAGCACTAGCTTTTACTGGCCTACATATCTTTATTGCTTTAGAAAGCTCAGAGTCTGATGATTCCTGTTAAAGTCTTTCCATCATTTTGCTATTCTTAATACCCACACCCATCTATCTCGGATTAATACGTCAGTTTCATTAAACTCACATGTAGAAGCAATTTTCCTTCGAATTATTATAAACTGATTGAGTTTCTGTCGGCTATTGGTTGTATAATAACGTATTTAGTTAATTCACATTGCATAGTTACAGCATAAGCCTTAATTTGATAGCCTAATAATAGCCTTAATTTGATTTTTGAAATGGGCCCAGCATTAACACTAATGGCTCTAGTTGTCTTGCGGCTGCTTTATTTATTTGACACTTATGACATTTATTACAAAAGTTTACAACATTGCGAGACATAATATCTATAAGAGGACTTTATATGTTTTTGTTCACAATTTCGATTAATTCGTTTCTTTGTTCTTTATTTTCTTGATAAATTGTAATACTTTTTATTAACTTTTTCTTGTGTATTAATGGTGCACTGTGCAAATATTTTATCTCCATATATAATTTAATTTTTGAAAACTTACAATTACCAACCATTTTTTCTAGCTGAGACAAAATTTGCTCCGTACAAATAGGTCTCAAAAATTTCAATTTTGGGAATATTTTCATTATATATTTGTGTTTTTGTATTATCATAATCAAGTTTTTTAGATATTGATCATTCATGATATTGATGAATATATAACATTACTTTTTTTTCTGACAAAAATGAAATTTTTGTGGACCTAAATATTAATCCAAACGGGAGTCTTTTAAACGTAAAACAACCCATGTCAATGCTAAAAGAAATTTCTCTTGATATTTCATTTAAAGAAATTTGATTAAATTGACACATAAAGACAACCACTGAAAACCTCTGAGCTTTTCCAAACAAATCTAAGATATCGTCAATACGAAGAAGTGGAAATTTATCAGCAACAAGAGCCTTGTCGACGCTACGAAATTCTATATTCTGTACCCTTCAAGCTTTTGTACCATTTGTACCTTTTTTTTGTTTAATTTTCAGTTCTGGATGTGCCTTCAATCTTTCTGCTTCCTATTTATCTGAGTTTCCCCAGATTTAGCTGCTGTTTTATTACACTTATTGTTTGCTTAAGCTCGTATCTTGAGTGGGCTTTACAACGACTAACCCTTCTCTATATTTTTTTTTTAACTACTAAATTTTAAGAATAAATTTTTACCACAAATATATTCAATTACCGCTTTTGAAACAGTATTCTTTATTATGGCACACATTTTATGACAACTCATTTTGCAAAACAAACACTTTGTAGATTTGTTGGTAACAAGAAAATTTAATCTTTACAAATTGAACAATTATCCGATTTGAGTGACAGACCGCTTTAAGCAACACCGCTTTTCGCTAGTTAAAGCTCAACAACAGCCTACTAAAACAAAAAAACCGGATAAAAACTACGGTACTTACGACAATGTTTATACTATAATTTTAGGCCAAATTAATTATGTAAGATCAAGAAAAACAATCAGTATTCACTTACATTAGAGTAATTTGAGCGTAAAATGGTTATTTAAGTTTATATTATGTTCTTATAATACTTAAAACCTTTTTATTAAAGGAACAACACTCGTTAATGTTTACAAGACCTGCAAACGGTAGTATATAGTAATTTTTATATATAAGGCCGACAGTTAATGAATTTTTAATTTTTTATTTTTATTTTAACTCATTTTAAATATGTTTGATTTGCGTTATAACTAAACAGTTAGTTTCAGAATATGATATTTGTTTTAGGTAGAGATGTTATACCAAAGATATTTTCTGAAAATGAACCAAAGCAACATGACAAATCTGATATCACTTCTCCTTTTACTTTGTATTGGTTTTTTACTTCTGGCTGCTGCGGATTTTATGATGTTACCCAGGCACGAGAAATTCCACTCTATAAATGAAGACTCAACCCAACTAAATTATTTAGTAGTACTTATGTGCACATCGGCTTGTTGTATTGCAATTTATGGCGGTAAGTAGCTTATGCGTATTCAAATAATTAAATATTTATAGTTCAGTTAAATTAGAATTTATGACTTAAGAACTTAGTAATACGATATAGACACTAAATAATTGAAATTGTTAAAGTGAAAATTTGTACATGAAATTATCCATATTTAAAATTTTGTGTGATAATTTTTTATATTCTTTTATGCCATTTATTCTTATAAGTATGAGCAGTTTCGAAATAACATAAAAGAGAAGATGTAAATATAATGTTATCTTAAGACGTTTTCTAAAGCGATTTAAAAGAGCTGTGGTGTTAAGCGTACGCCCAAACATTGACCTGGGACAAGCAGCTACGTTTACAAAAAAAAAAAATGATATCTCAAAAAAAAAGTTTATTTTATTTTTAGATATATTAGTATGTTTTAAAGACGTATTTTTGGCATACCTCACAATATTTTTCCGAATATATTGGTGTAACATTTTTTAAATTCTACCACAGAAAAAAATTATTAAATGAGTTGTATTTTATAACAATCATGTACTCTTTTATAACCTAAATATATATAATATACGAAATTTCATTTGTTTTATCTAAAAAGCCAAGAAGATATAGAATGTGATGATTTGAAAAAAAAAGTATATCAGAGTAAATAATCGTTTATTTATTAGATATCTTAAAAATATGAAAATTTCATAAAACTTTTTTTTTTCCGTTTCAGTTCTACTCAGTGTGGTTTCAAAACCGACAATGAATGAAGTTTACCTGATTATAATCTCCTATTTTATATTAATAACATTTTTAACTTTACAGGTAAGTTTAGGATTAATATATTGATTAAATATAAGATTCATGAGATTTATAAGATGATAAGAATTATACAATTATCGGCTATATTTTTTGGGCTGATATATATTTCATCACTTTAGCTTGAAATAATAAATTATGGCAGGTATTATATCATAAAGTGTAGGTACATTTAATTTTTTTTACGAATATTAATAAAATTGCATTGAGAAAAAAGAACAATATATACAGGGTGTCCGGAAAAGGGAAACATATAGCGTGAACCAAAATAATGCGACTTTCGTTATGCCATTAAAATCGGGCGCTCGGTATTCAATATACAGGTCGTCAAAATGAGAAATATAAAATCGTTTTTTTGAAGTAAGTCGAGTGTTTCATAAGATAATAAATTAAAATTTATTTAAGAGGGTTTTTTGGAACGAGAAATTGAAATCCGTTCACGGATTCGCTATACCTTGCAGAGGGCGCTACCTGCGGTATATTGCATGTGTTAAAAAGACCAAATTTTTTTGTGGTCCTGTATAATAAAGTTCTACTAAAAAAATCTAATTATGCAATCTTTTCTTGTAAAAAAAGTATTCCTAGTAAATGTCGGCCTGAGAATTCGCTTATTAGATATCTTAATTTTAAAATCTGGATACTTCTTTCTAAACAAATTGGCTGACCTCGGGCTCCAGTGACTTTTTACGTACTGTCAAAGTGACAAATTTAAACGCTTCTGACCCTGTTATTAAGCTTCTCAATAACTTCTGACATAAATATACATTTTTTAATTACATATTTGTATTTGGTGTGTTTTCTTACAACTTATAAAATCCATAATGGCTCATAGACCAACCAATTTACCCTTTTCCGAAATGGCAGATATGGTTTTGATGTTTAGTAAGTTTTAAATATTATGGTAAACGGTAAATACATGTCAATTCTCAACTAAGAAAATGTAACTCCAATGCTAGTTTAGCCTCTAGAAGCTATGCCCAGACATTCGCAAACCGATTTGATCCCAAAAGAAAATATTTTTTAAATTTGATTAATCGCCTAAGGGAGACTGGAAGCGTTGTTTGAATAATGGTATTCCCATATTCTCAATCAACGCTGAACGCTGGAAATTTCAGCGAGACGGAAGGGTAATTGCGGCTGACCTCGTGCGGTTCAACCAGGGCAAAATGAAGAAGTTTTAAGAATTGTCGAAGAATTACCAAACATTAGTACTAGGGTTTTGGCTGAAGGGGTGAGAAATATTTGGATAACCGAGGCACATAATATTTTATGGAGTCAACAACTTTACCCATTTCATCTTCAAAAAGTACAGGGTCTTTTACCCGACGATCCCGAGGCAAGACTTTGTTTTTGGAGATGGTTATGTAAAATAAATAATAGAAATGTGGATTTTATCAGCGCGATTCTGTTTAATAATAATAATAAAAATCTTTATTTAGCATTAATAGCTACATACAAAAACAACAAATTTCCCAAAAAAACTAATAAAAATACATCATATTAATAATAATGTTCATAAACCTAATTCAACAATATATTTAGTCAGCAAGAGTACATGTATAAGTAAGCAATAAATATCAAATGCTGGGCATCCCGATCCTCGACACTTGCAACGCCCTGGTTTTACCAGGACCAGCAGCATCCCGGTTAATCCACGGAATACCGCAATATTCCGGACCGTCTAAACATTGCCATGTCGGCGACCTAAGCACCCGGCCACCAAAACTGGTTCAGAAGTTATTAAAAATTATCACATACATAACCCTCTTACTAACTTTACAATAATATTATTAATTATTAATATACCCTTATAAATTAATCAATATACGCTTATTGAAAACATCTTGTCGGACTTGCATTGTCTTATTTATTTAATGTAACACGACGTTTCGGTTGGTAAGTATCTCCAACCGTTATCAAGTGTAAACTGACAGCAAACTACTATTCTATAGGCTTATATACTAAATGTGTGCAGCGATGTGAAAGGGTGGGGGGAGGGGGGGGAAGTCATCCGTGAAAAGATTTGGGGGGGGGGGGGGGGGGCACGCGTCTCTCTAGATCCTACACTGTCCTGAGAGTAGAGGCTTCCAGATGTTGGGTATATCGACGCTTGGCTGGCTGAAGATCCTCTGATTCTGTGAAATGAAAGCTGTCTCTACGAACTTCCTCTTCCGCCAGTGCTGTTCCTTGTGCAGAATCTTGGCTTCTGACCAATGGATATTGTGTCCATTATGCCACGCGTGCTCTGCTATTCCGGATTTGGAAACCTCTCCTCTTTGGGTCCAGCTGCACCAACCTCTAACCTCCCCGCCACCATCATTAATGTGTCAAAAAGAACCCTTACCGATGCTGAACAAAAGGTGTTAAACAGAGGACTAAACTTCGCCATATCCTCAAAACCATCCTTTATAGACATAGTGTCTTCAGTAGAATCAATCCACCTACCACGTCCTGAGGCCGATGAATTTCGACGCGAGGTAAGGGTTGCTCTAGACTCACTTAAAAAAACAGAAACCTTCGCAGAACATCAGCAAAGAAGAGGAAACAGCTCTCAGGAACCTCAGAAGTGAAAAGAACATCAAAATTCTTCCTGCAGATAAGGGCAATGCAACTGTGATTATGGACCTGGAAATCTACGAAAACAAGGTTGAGGAAGTTTTAAACAAAGGCGAATACAGGCTACTATCTAAGGATCCGACGACAACCATAGAAGGTCGAATTTACAGAGCACTTAAAAAGTACTCCTCAACATTGTCGGATGCGGTACGCTTTAGGCTGACACCACATTACAGCAAACCTCCACACCTATACGGACTACCCAAGATTCATAAGGAGCAAATGCCTCTGCGGCCCATCACGAGCTCTAGAAATTCGCCGACATCAGAACTCTCGAAATTCCTTTTGGAGATCATTAGACCGATCCAGGGAAATGCAGTGTCTTTCGTGCGAAACTCTGCCCACTTTGTAGACCTTCTTGGAGGGATCGAAGTCGAGACCAATGACAGATTGGTGAGTTTTGATGTCGAAAGTCTCTACACCAATGTACCTATAGGAGAGTCTCTTTACATCATCCGAGACAAACTAAGCAAGGATGCAGCTTTCTCAACTCGGACCACACTGCCTCTGGACGAAGTGATGGAACTTTTGGAGATCTGTCTTCGTAATTCTTACTTTCAGGTCAAGGATAGATTCTACGCCCAAGACGAAGGACTTCCGATGGGTTCATCTCTTTCCCCAGTAATAGCAAACATCTTCATGGAATGGTTCGAGGAACATGCAATAGATGCCTCCCGTTGCAAACCCAAGCTCTGGCTTCGATATGTGGACGACACCTTCATCATCTGGGACAAAGAGGAAAAAGCACTTCAGGATTTTCTGCTTCACCTCAACAGTTTCAGACCAACAATCAAGTTCACGATGGAGACAGAAAAGGACTCAGCTCTACCTTTCCTAGATGTCCTCGTTAAAAAGGTCGGCCGAAATCTAAGAACTTCAGTTTATAGAAAACCAACACACACGGGCCAGTATCTGCACTATGAGTCCAACCATCCTGCAACCACCAAAGTAGGCATCATAAGATCCCTCTACAATAGAGCTCGAACCATCTGTAGAAACGACGAGGATCTCAAGACTGAAGTGGATACCATCTACAAAGACCTATAACAGAATGGATATCCAAAGAAGCTAATAAGTAGGACCATCCAAAAGACGCGTCCAAATCAAATCAGAGACGAGGCCACCACGACAACCAGACTTCTACCCATACCTTACATTAGGGGTACATCGGAACAAATCCGACGCATTGCCAGCAAGTACAATATTAGAACTGCCTTTAGATCTAGCACCACTATCAGAAGCGTGGTATCAAAGACCAAACCAGATGGCATGGTGGATACCAAAAATTGCGTCTACCGGATCCCATGTGAGTGCGGTGACTCATACATAGGTGAAACGAAGCGCCCCCTAGAAATCAGAGTGAAGGAACATCGCAGCTGGACCCAAAGAGGAGAGGTTTCCAAATCCGGAATAGCAGAGCACGCGTGGCATAATGGACACAATATCCATTGGTCAGAAGCCAAGATTCTGCACAAGGAACAGCACTGGCGGAAGAGGAAGTTCGTAGAGGCAGCTTTCATTTCACAGAATCAGAGGATCTTCAGCCAGCCAAGCGTCGATATACCCAACATCTGGAAGCCTCTACTCTCAGGACAGTGTAGGATCTAGAGAGACGCGTGCCCCCCCCCCCTCCCCCCAACTCTTTTCACGGATGACTTCCCCCCCCCCCCTCCCCCCACCCTTTCACATCGCTGCACACATCTAGTATATAAGCCTATAGAATAGTAGTTTGCTGTCAGTTTACACTTGATAACGGTTAGAGATACTTACCAACCGAAACGTCGTGTTACATTAAATAAATAAGACAATGCAAGTCCGACAAGATGTTTTCACTGTACCATTGTCTACCGCCTTCAAAAAACAGATACGCTTATTGCGTAAAAAATATAATATACATATGCACTTGAGGTTACTATTAACATATGGATCTAAACAAAACAATTCATGTAATCAAAATTTGCAGTGCTCGCAAATAACCATAAAATGTTACGCCAATAGGTGAATCTCGGTCATGAGGTTAATTACCTATGGGCTAGTGAACTAGACCGAATACAGGGTGTCCTGGTTTTTTTGGAGAGACCATGTCAAATCCCGGTTAATCCATGAATACTTTTTCAGTATCCCGGTTGTTCCATGGATAGCAAACACAGCTCTTCTGCCACCCACAAACACCTCATCATTGTTCTCACTTCACTACAATATTTATCTGCACATATATTTACTATAATAATTCAAGTCACATACTAAAATTAAACTTAAAATAATTGTTAAACTAAAATAGTGATCATAAACAACATACTAGAAAAAAAAACAAAATGAAAATAAAAAAAAAACAATTAGGCAAAGGTAACAAAAATCCTAGGACAATATATGTGCCCTAACCAGCCTTTTAAAATTATTTACTGAATCACAGTCTCTTATGCTTGTTCCATTAAGTTCTATTGTTCTCTATGCTGTAATCTATTAAAATCTTGTAAGCCTCTCTGTAGGACAGAATTTAACATCTGGTTAGAGTTACACCTATCGATCAGTATGAAATTGTTACAGTTTCGAGTTTGATAATGATGAACATCTCTAAAAAACTTTACCTTCTTACAAATATATGATGGTAACATATTACTTTTAACTTTATACAAAAAAACATAAATGCTAAACATAATTTTTTGCTTAACAGACAAAATATTCAGGACATTATGCATCATTACGATTGGTGTATATCTATTGCTTTTCAAAATAGTTCTCATTGCTCTGTTCTGTACAAGCTGCAACTGTTCAATTTTAAAGTTTGGTAAATTGTATAAAATTGTTGAGCAAAATTCAAGATGCGGAGCTGCAATGCTATTATACAATAATAGTTTTGTAGCCATTGATAATTGTTTTCCTACTCTTGCAATGAAACCAATTTTTCTGGAAAATTTTCTAGTTATGTAATCAGCGTGTGCATAAACATTTAAGTTACAGTCAAATATTACTCCCAAGTATTTAATTTGACTCTCATATTCTATCTTTTCATTATTTACCACAATGTTAATATCTGTCACATTGATGTGCATTAATTCGCTCTTTTTTCCAAATAAACAAAATTTCGATATTATTGCAAAGCCATTTAAATAAATTAGATAAATCATTATTAAGAATTATTTGCATTTCATTTAGATCCCTCCCGATTAAATAAATCATAGTGTCGTCAGCAAAAAGCTCTATTTTACAACCAATTATAACATTGACGATATCATTAATATATAACAGAAATAACAGGGGACCTAAAACAGTTCTCTGAGGTACTCCATATTCGTTTATTAGTAATTCTGACACACTGTTTTTAAACTTGACTTTTTGTGACCTGTTTTGTAAGTAAGATTTAAACCACATTAAAACTTTATGTTTAATACCCATCTTTTCCAATTTTTTTAACAGATTAGCTCTATTTACAGTCTCGAATGCTCTCTTAAAATCGAGAAACACAGCCAGAATAAAGTTGCCGTTATCCAGTTCTTTCAAGAATGTATCGCATGTATTAATTACAGCAGATTCACATGAGTGACGCTCACAAAAACCTGATTGATTTATCACGAAAATATCGTTAGAATCACAGTATTCTTGTAGTTGTTCTTTTACAGCAATTTCTAACAATTTCTCATAAACCTCCACGGTATTTATTGGTCTAAACTCATTGTGGGAAATAATATTTGGTACTTTTAGTACAGGGATTATTGTTGACACTTTCCAAGCCTCTGGAAATACTCCGCTTGATGTATTTACTGTATTTAAAAGTCGATTTCCAGCCACACTACATACATCACACAAAACCTTTTTTGAAATTCCATTTTCTCCGCCTCCGACATTCTTCATATTTCTCAGAATTATCTTTAATTCAGTTAGGGACTTCTTAAGTTGAGAACTCCGGATATTGAATATTAGGGGGACTGACAAAGGTGTCATAAGAGAGAGAATAATTTGGAATACTAGTGATAATATCAATAATACTATTTATAAAATATTTATTCAACTTTGTTGCAATTTGTAATTCATTTGAAATCATTTGGTCATCAAATTTAATTTCGTTTGGTAACAAAATATTTTTTCCAGGAAGTAACTTTTAGAGGTTTTTCCACATTTCACGTGGATTTTTTTTATTTTCATCAATAACTTCTCTAAAATATTTATCTTTTTCATTTTTAATTTGATTAACAATTAAGTTTCGTACTCTTTTGTATTCCCTCCATACTCCATCATCTTTTTCTACAACTGCCCTAACATATAAATTATTTCTTACATTCATTCTCTCACGAATATCAAACTTAATCCAATCTTTTTGCAAATATTTCTGTTTTAGAAAACAATGGTTTTATTTGGGCACATAGAATTTAATATATTTGTGATACTATCGACAAAAATATTTGCCAAAATATTCACATCCGGACTATTATTTGTCCATTCAGTATCATAAAGATAATTATGGAGTTGGTTTACATTGTAGCTCTTCATACACTTACGATTAATAATCACATCACGGTTTTCATTTATTTTCAGAGCAGGATGTACAGCCAGAATACAATGATCACTTATCTTGGGTGTTAAATGAACCTTAAATGACAAATTCGCATTATTGGTCACAATATAATCAATTAATGTCTGACTTCTATCTGTGATACGAGTAAACAATTTGAGAAAAACCATTTGAGTATATGGAAGATTATTTTTACCATAAAACGAAGGTTTAAGTAAATCAAAATTAAAGTCTCCTACAATAATGTTGACACCCTCAAACGCACTAACCTGATCAAGATAATCATTAAAAAAGTCCACAAACTTTGCATTTTCAGTTTGAGGTGGATGATATAAAACAGTACAAAGATATTTGACTCTTGATATTGAAAATTCTAGCAATAGACACCATATATAACTTTGAACATACTGTACATATTTTAATTTATATTTGAGATCACTTCTTATTAATGCCATGACTCCTCCAGTTTTTTTATTATCTGTCAAGCACTGTTCAATATGGTAACCATCGACATTCAACTCACACAAATCAATATCTGCACAAACATGAGTTTCGGATAATAGCAAAAGCTAAGGCTGCCAATCACTTAGAAATACCTAAAAATTATCTTTATTATTTAAGTATCCCTGGCAATTAAAATATATAACACTTGAACCTAAGATTTCAGAATCTATTTGCTATTTAATAAATTTACCCTTTTGAATATTTTCGATTCTTTTAAGAGTTTCACAATTAGTTCTATGCCAAACCACATGATTAATATTAAGAGATAAGCCATATTTTTTATTCGACAACATACAATTTGAACATTGAACAAGAGTACTATTACATTCTTTACTGTCATGACCAATGACCGACCATATTGACAACACTTGTAACACATAATTATGCCATATTCATCGAACACAGGACAGCGATTCCATCCTATATTCATTCTTTCTCTTTCTATAATCAAACTGTATGTATTTTCATTCACCTCAAATATTAAATTAAATCTATTTCTAACAATATTTGTTCGCCGTATTACCCTCATAATAAAATTTTTTGAACTATTATTTAGATCATTTTGCTTAATTACCTTTGTAATTATATCACTGTCACTATTCACATTTTAATTTTCATTTACACCTACCACTTTAATACGTTTTTGTAACATTTTGGGTCTATCAACACTATAGCTTTCACCAAGTTTACTTTGAATTTCCGATTGGATGTTGGTAATTTCTTTTTCCGTGCCACAGTTTAAGATTAATCCACCTTTCTTTGTCGCTCTCCCCAGTGTTACTCCGATTCCGATGTCTGTTGGATTTACTTTTTAAATCTTCCTTTATTTTTTTAATATCCTTTGGAATCGCGCCCTTCTGATTAACAACTAAGACCTTACTTTGGGTGACTGATGCATAATTATGATGCTTTCTCAGACACCCGTTTTTCAACAATATTATTTTTTAATTGCATACTTTTTAAATATGTAATTTTTTCTTTAAGGCTTATGTTTTCAGCCAATAGTATTTCAACTTTTTTATTAAGTGCATTGGTTTTACTGACTAATAGGTCTAAGGTACAATTTATATGATCTATCAAGTTTTGGTCGATGCATAGATCCTCAACTCGGCTTCTTCTCCTCGATCTCTCGGGTCTGTTGCTACTGTCAGTACATGTTTTACATTTCCAACTTATTTTCTTTAAGTGGAATCCTCTTAGATCAACATTTTCACACTTTCCATAGAAAAACTCGTTACACTTCGTACACTCGATAATTCCCTTAATATCATCAAAACCTTGTTTACACTTGTAACACGTAGAATGGTGACACTCGCGTGATGCACCTCCGGTCTCCGCCATGGTCGGTGCCGAAACCGTTTACTGACGAAGCCACTTTCACGAGAAACGGTATGACATATATCCATAACGCACACATATGGGCTGAAGAGAATCCTAGGGCCATAGTTGAGACACATCATCAAGTAAATTTTAAAGTCAAGGGGTTGTAGATAACTTTTTTTTAGGACCTGTCATTTTACCAGCTGATTTGACTCGTGATTCAATCGTGAACAACGTGATTGAATTCAATGTTCCGATTTTAAACGAGGATCATTTAAGGGAAAGAATCATTGCAGCTGGAGAGCATTTCAGGTTAAAACCAAATATTTTTCAAAGCCTTAGATTTTCTTTTATAAACAAGGCTCGTATGTGTATACAAATGAATGGCAGTCACGTAGAACAAATAATTTAGAGTCATTATTCTATGATTTTTGTTATAATAAGTAATTTAGCAATAATTTAGAAAAAATAATGTACGTTTATTTTGTTAACTTGTTAAAATGTATCTAGATTTTAAAATTAAGATATCTACTAAACGTATTCTCAGGCCGACATTTACTACGAATACTTTTTTACAGGAAAAGATTTGATAATGAGAATTTTTTACTACAACTTTATTATAAAGGGGTACAAAAAAGTTTTGGTCTTTTTAATGCCTGCGATATAATGCAGGTGGCGCCCTCTGCAAGCTATAGCGAATCCATGAAGGGATTTCAATTTCTCGTTCCAAAAATTCCCCCTTACATCAAATTTTAATTTAATATCTTATGAAACACTTGGCTTACTTCAAAAAAACGATGTAATATTTCTCATTTTGACGCCTTGTATATTGAATACCGAGCGGCAATGAAAAATGGCATAACAAAAGTCGCATTATTTTGGTCAATCCTATATGTGGCTGGCGGATTGGCCTCCTTTTTCCGGACACCCTGTATAGGCGTGAAATCTTTATTGGTTTTCAGACAGGTAATAAAAAAGTCAAATAAAAAAAATTAAGGAACAAATGCTTCGGCAAAGTCAACTACACAAAAAAATAGTAATACAAAACAAATAATAAAGGTCATTCATTTATCTATTATGCACAACCTCATGGGTATTTAATTAATTTGTAATGTGCATTAAATTGAAACAATTAAAAAAATATTTGAGGTGACGTCAGAAAACTGATGTAGCTTAAAAATAAAAATCAGTTTTTTTTCAATTCTTTTTCAATTTTAGAGAAGACATGCATAAGGGAGGTAAACATTTAAAAAATTACGTGATAATTTAAATAGCTTAATTATTAGGTTTTTTTCTAAATCATTAAAGCACACATGAATATAATAAACTTATCAAAATGCTTAATTAAACAGGTTAATTGTTTAGGAGACATATGTTTTACTTCAGGTGTGAGGTTGTTCCAGATTTTATTGCACAATATTTATGTAATCGAATATTAAAATCATATTTATTTCGAGTAAAATAAAATAAATATGTCATCAGCAATAAAAAGTTTCCTTAGATAAGGCGGATCTCCGCTTTTTATTACTCGGTATACATACAAATAGTATATGTACTACTAAATATTGAATACAACGGAGTTATTAATAATTACATATGGAGCCGACCCTGGTAGCACTGTGGGCAAACTGTTTATGATGCGATCGTGTGGTCTCAAGTTCGAATCCTGTCATGGAGATGGTTGTTTGTGTTTGTCTTATAAACAAAACCCACGTGGTTCGGATGCACGTTAAACTCAATAAACAATAAGATTGAACAGCCATCGATTTTACGACGCGAGTCCATCGTAAAAAAGGAAATAAAATTACATGTGGAGTAATGTGGTTTCTAAAACCTACGTTAAATTGTAAAAACATAAATTAAAATTTGAATAGATTTAAAGTTGCTTAATATAATATAATTGTTATAAACAATATCTCTTTAGACGAACATTGATAAAACAAAACATCTCCATGCCTTCATTAATATTTAATTAATGAAGGCATATATTTTTTTAAATATTTTTTTTTAAATGAACGCATGAATGCTTTAGGCATTCATGAAGTTTTTGTGGAATATGCCTTTAAAATAAAATTTAATTTTATGGTCAGAAGAAATATTAGACATATTATTCTAATTTAAAATACGAGTTTAAATTACACCAGCCAAGTCTACCAGCTAGGAACTAACATTAAGTTTTGAGTCTTAATTAATCTTTAGTCTTTTTGTGGTTGTCGAAAAATCCTTGCCTTTTTTTAAAGGGGCTTACTTAAAATATGCAGTTTGCTGGTATAATTGAGTGTTTGGTATCATAGGGAATACTTTTTCTTTACTTCAATAGTTAGGTAAAAAAAACTCTTGTTAGGAAGTGTTTAGACAAATAATCCAAGATTCGTAATAATTTAGTGGTTTTGTGGTTTAGTGTTTTTTTGTGGAAGAAAAGCTACCTTTTCATATAACTACAGCTAGAAGAGTGTTAGTTTGACCATTTATATTAGGACTTGTGGGTCTGTAATTGGTTCATCTAAATTAAATTACTAAAATAAGTATCGACATGTTTTCAATTATACCACACTCAATAATTGGATGTCTATCTGTAGAGTGATAAAAATGAAATAAAATTAATAGTCTCCTAAAAATTCAATTATTAGTCAAAATCAAGAAAGTCAAATTTCATTTATTATCTTAGATACTAGAAACATAGCATAGACACGCCACGATTGCTATACAAAGCAATACATTTGGTAAATGTATGGGTATTCCTTATTCAGGCATTTATCAAAATATGTGAACATAAAATAATTACACAAGTTAACATATATTTGGTATGCAGAATTCACTCTAACATTTATAACATTTTAAAAATGTTTCAAACTCTCCAACCGTATAAAAAAACATCGCTGAAGAGCAGTGTTTTTCTGTAGTATATAATTATAATTTACCAGGCGATAAATGGTTCAACCATTTTTTAAAGCGGCATCCTGAATTCTCCGAATTCCTGGAATGGTGGAAATCATCCTGAATTCCACCGCCGATGATCATCTTCCCAAACAAGAGACTTCCACAATCGGTGAAGGACAGTGTTCCAGAAGGATGGACATAATATGCATTAACTGATAATGACAGGATGAAATACTTTTATTTTACCTTGAATTTGTCTTGCATCCCAGCCTTATCAAATCTGGAGTTGTGTTTTCAGTTATAGTATTTGTTGATGGACACAAAACACATGTCACTTCCCAAGTAAGTACTTTATGCTCTAGGCTGGAGATAGTCTTAATAGCCCTATATCCCAACTCCACTCGAATTCTTTAACCCGCCGATGTTGCCAGTTTCAGACCCTTAAAAAATCTTTGGCGTTATGGAGTTTTGCACTGGAGAAGAAGTCATCCATTCATGAAACTACGAAAGGAAGATTTTGCTCCTATTTTGTACACGGCAGTGGAAAAACTTGATGGAACAACTATATCAGACGGCTTCAAAGCATGTGGATTATTTCCTTGGGACTCCAATGCAATAGACTATAAGTGCCTAGGAAAAAATACCCATATTATTGATAGTGTAGAAGAACTAGAAGCTAATATTAGGGAAGGCCAATCAGAAAAACAAATAAGTTTGACTTTGTTCAAAAAGCTAATAGGTGATAGAAAATGTATGTAACTGGGACAGGCGAGAATGACATCGGACGACGAGAATTTTGCAGCATTCAAAAGGTTATTTAACTACTTTAATGAAATAAGTGAAGAAGATCTTTTTTCAACATCCTTTAGGCAAATGGCAGAAGGCGATTTTAAAACAAATTATACAGAAGAGGAAATAGCAAATATGTCTATTGTTTTAGAAGGGGAAAATTATAATATTATTATGAAAATGTAAATACGTTAATTATTCTGCTAGTTTTTGTACAATTTTATTAGTATTGTGTAGTTAAAGTTGATTCGTAGGGTTTCTTTAGGGTTCTACTTACGTTTGGTTTATTATTTTCATCTATAGTGTTTAGTTTTTAGGTAGTTCATCTTGTTTGAGAGCCCCATTTTGGCCCCAATTTAGGTTATTTAGGTTATATTATTGTAAATCCCTGTAGTTCTAATTTTCTAGAATTTGTATACTTGCTTGCTTTGACTGTCAGTATTCTCCTAAAATTATTGGTCTCTTTGGGCAAAAAACAATGAAGATAATTCTAAATATTTCGAAACTGTTCCATCGGGTTTTAAAAAGGACGCGCTTCGTGACAAATCATTCAGTTTTAATTGTTTAGTCAGTTTTTACCTTGGAAACAATTAAACGACAGTCAAAGCGAGTTAGGTTAGTGTTTTTGACGTTGACAATAAAAGTGTGTTCCCGAATTTCGTTACAATTGGTGTCAGAAGTAAAGGATATTTGGAAGCTCATTTTAGTGGATGCCTTTAACAAGAAGTCAGGCCAAGATGGAGACCGAGAAATTGATGGAGCTGCTATTAAGGAAGTTTGACGAGCAAAAAGTAGAACAAGACGAACGAGACCGCAAACAAGAAGAACGAGACCGTAAACAGAAGGAAGAACAAGAACAACGAGACCGTAAACAGAAGGAAGAACAAGAAGAACGAGACCGTAAACAGAAGGTAGAACAAGAAGAACGAGACCGTAAACTGAAAGAAGAACAAGAAGAACGAGACCGCAAACAAGAAGAGCGAGACAAGAAACAGGAAGATTTACTAAAGACAATTAAATCTGACCTGAAGAAGGAAAATGAAGACCTGATAAGGACCATGAAAGATGACCTAAAGAAAGAAAATGAAGACCTGATTCGAACCATGAAAGATGACTTACTTAATTTAAAAAATAATCTTAAAAAGGAGCAGGAGGAACGAGACAGAAAACAAGAGGAACGAGTTTTACAACTCAAAGAAGATCTGGAGAAGAATCAGAAACAATTAATGACTAACTTTGAAGCAACAGTAGAAGAAGAATTGGGGCAAGTACAAAAAAAGATCCAAGAACTAGAGATGAAAGTAAAACGGACTCCTCTTCATCCCGATCCTGGAATGCAAACAATGATGAAAGTAAAGCCACCAAAATTCGACGGCAAAGAAGCTTGGAGTACCTATTTGAATCAATTTGAGGCCGCTGCTAGGGGAAATCGCTGGGATAACGAAGAAAAGGCAATCAATCTTAAGCTAAGCCTTAGAGGAGAAGCTACAGAAATATTAAGAATGGTGCCATCTGAGGATCAGCTCAATTTCGACGTACTGGTGCGTACCTTAGAGATGAGATACGGTGAAGCCCATCTACAACAAGTGTACCAGGCTCAATTGAAATCTAGAAGACAACAACCCGAGGAAGGACTCCAACAGTTTGAGGCCGATGTTGCTCGATTAGTAAATCTGGCTTACCCTTCAGCCCCAACAGAGTTCCGAGAACAAATTTCTATAAATTGTTTTATTGACGGAGTTCGAGATCCAGATACTAACCACGCTCTAAGGATGGCTCATCATAAAAGTATATCAGAAGCTTTGGCCCATGGACTAGAGTATGAGGCAGCTTTTCAAGCAACTAGAAGGCAGACACGAATAAGACAAATCAGAACTTCGGAAAGTGATCTCGAAGACCGCCTAAAGAAGCTTGAATCATTATTAGCGAGGAAACCTAAAAGACCATTGCAATGCTGGAATTGCAATGAGGAGGGGCACCTTAAACGTCAATGCCCCAAGCCTTTAAGAGATCCAAGGAACCAGGAAAACTTCAACTAGTCAGCTTTATGGGGCGCAAGCTGGCTGGGTGCTACCAAGCCCCACGTATAAGACTAAACCGGCTGCCACATCCTGGAGAGAGCTTGGTAGTACCGGGAAAAATATGCGGCCGTGAATGTGAGATGGTAGTGGATACAGGATCAAGTCATACTATCGTGAAGCCGAACATCGTAGCACACTGTAGGCTCTCAGCACCACCCAATTTAATTCTGGAGTCTGCAAATGGAAAAAGGATCCCGATTCTTGGATTGCACGAAGCTACAGTCACCATTGGCTTAACAACATTCCAACAGCCAGTACTAGTGGCAGAAATCATGGATGATGTCATATTAGGATTAGATGTTATGAATGCTCAGCAGTTTAAAATGGATGTATATAACCGGATATTGACGACGAGAAATGAAGAGATTTTTATGCACCACCTATATGAAGATAAAGTAAATACCAGAGTCGTTAAGTTATTCAAGGATGTTACTATACCAAGAAATTCAGAGGTGGTGGTTTATGCTACAACTGGAGGAAAAGAGGGAGAAACTGTTTTGATTGAGCCCATGGAAAAATGCAAACTATATGGTCAAGGAATTTTTCCAGCCAAGACGTTAACTACGCAGAAGAAATCTACTATTTTGGTTCGAATGGTAAATTTAAAAGGATATGATCAACACCTGAAACAAGGAGAGAACATTGGCGTATGCTCTGAAGTAGTGGCAATCATGAAAAATGCTGATAGAAGTCGTTATTTAAACAGACCTTTTCCTGTATGTTTACAAAACCTATTTGAAGAATCTTCTGCCAATTTAACCATGGACCAGTGTAGTAAATTGCGACGTCTTCTTGAAGAAAATCAAGATGTGTTTTCCTTGCACGATAAAGACCTGGGAAGAACTGATTTGGTGCAGCATCGAATTAACACTGGAGACAATGCTCCGATTAAACAAGCACCTCGAAGAATTCCGATAGCTAAACAAGGAGAAGTTTCCTCAATGCTTCAAGAAATGAGGACACAAGGAGTGATAGAGCCTTCTCAGAGTCCTTGGACATCTCCAGTTGTGCTAGTGAAGAAAAAGGATGGATCCACTAGATTTTGTGTAGACTATCGGCGACTGAATGATATTACCAAGAAAGACAGTTATCCCCTACCAAGAATTGACGACACCCTGGACACGCTATCAGGTTCACAATGGTTCTCAACACTCGATCTAAAGAGTGGATACTGGCAGGTAAAGATGCACCCAGAAGATAAGGAAAAGACCGCATTCTCGACTGGAACAGGACTTTGGCAGTTTACAGTAATGCCCTTTGGACTCTGCAATGCTCCAGCTACCTTTGAGAGACTTATGGACACAGTTTTACGTGGAATGACTTGGGAATAATGTTTAGTTTATCTGGATGACGTTATCATACTGGGGAAAACATTTGAAGATCATTTGAAGAATATTCAAAAGGTATTTGTTAAACTGCGAGAGGCCAACCTGAAGCTAAGTCCTAAAAAATGTTGCTTATTTCAAAAAGAAGTTCGATACCTTGGCCATGTAATGTCAGAAAAAGGTGTCAAGACTGATCCAGATAAAGTAGAGGCGATCGAAAAATGGCCACGACCCACTGACAAACACCAGTTAAGAAGCTTTCTGGGCCTTTGTACCTATTACAGAAGATTTGTAAGAAATTTCGCTAATCTTGCAAAGCCTCTACATAAGCTCACGGAGGACAAAGTGGTATTTAGTTGGTCAACAGACTGTGAAGAAGCATTTCAACAGTTAAAGAGAGCACTATGCACATCTCCAATTTTAACATATCCGATTCCTGGACAAACTTTTATTTTGGATACCTATGCGAGTAATGTTGGAATTGGGGCCGTTCTATCACAAAAATATGAAGATGGCGAGCAAGTGATAGCTTATTTCAGTAAAACGTTATCAAAACCAGAAAGAAACTATTGTGTCACTAGACGAGAGCTATTGTCAGCAGTAAAAGCTATTGAACATTTCCATAAATATTTGTATGGTCAACGATTTATCCTTAGAACCGACCATGCTTCGTTGAAATGGCTGTTTCAGTTTAAAAACCCCGAAGGACAAATAGCAAGGTGGCTTCAACGATTACAAGAGTATGACTTTACAATAGAACATAGGAAAGGCGCATATCACCAAAATGCCGATGCTTTATCGAGAAGACCCTGTATTGAAACATGTCAACATTGTTTTAAAAAGGAATCAAAACAGCATCCAGAGATATTTACTTGTAATCGTATTGGCCTTCACAGTTCTAAAGAGTGGGATGTAGCTAGTTCAATCCAAGATCAGTGTGATGACCCAGTATTTGGTCTTATTTACGAACTGAAATCTCGAGAAATTTCAAAACCAGAATGGAAAGACATTTGTGACAAATCTCCAGAACTTAAAGCTTATTGGTCTCAATGGAATTCATTGGTTATAAAAGATGGATTATTAAAAAGAGTCTGGGAGAGCGTAGATGGAAAAGAAAAGACATATCTGACAGTCCTTCCTCGAAAACGTATTCCGGAAGTCCTTGAAGCTGTTCATGGTGGTGTCGGCGGAGGACATTTTGGAGTTAGTAAGACCTTGGCAAAAGTGAGAGAACGGTTTTACTGGCTGAACAGTCATCAAGATGTTGAACGCTGGTGCCGACAGTGTGAGCAGTGTTCGTCAAGCAAGGGCCCAAAAACCCGGACAAGAGGAAAGATGATGCAGTATCTTGTTGGTGCACCTTTTGAACGAATTGCCATAGACGTAGCAGGACCCTTTCCTACTAGTAGCTCCAGAAACCGATATGCTCTTGTTGCTATGGATTACTTTAGTAAGTGGCCCGAGGTTTATCCGATTCCAAACCAAGAAGCAACGACAGTAGCTGAAGTGCTGTTCCAGAACTGGATTTGTCGATTTGGTGTACCCAGAGAGATACATTCAGACCAAGGAAGGAACTTTGAGTCACAAATATTCCAACAAGTATGCCAGTTGCTGGGAATCAATAAGACCCGTACAACCCCACTACACCCTCAGTCTGATGGAATGGTTGAAAGATTTAACCGCACATTTGAAACCTATTTAAGGATGGTAGTAAACTCTAAGCAAACCGACTGGGATACCTGTATACAACCATTCCTATTGGCATATCGTTCTTCTATCCACAAGTCAACTGGAAAAAGCCCGGCAAAAGTTGTCTACGGTGATGAACTTCGTTTACCTTTGGACATTATTACTGGAAGACCCCATAAGTCTGAAACCCTGGAGGAGTACGTCGACCATTTACAAGAGCGTTTACAAATTGTTCACGAACAAGCACGGGATAAACTTCATCTAGAAAGTAACAGAATTAAATCACGTTATGACATAAAGGCAAATTCTACCGGTTTTAATCCTGGGGATAAAGTCTGGTTATACAATCCACGGAGGACGAAGGGCAAGTCACCAAAGCTCCAGAAGGATTGGGAAGGTCCATTCAATGTGGTCACCAGAATCAACGACGTGGTGTACCGTATCCAGCGACATCCGACAGCGAAGATGAAAATTGTAAACATCGTCCGGCTAGCGCCCTATCATGACTCAGGTGGTCCCATGTTTGATCGGGACGATCAAACTTGAGAGGGGAGCAGTATTATGAAAATGTAAATACGTTAATTATTCTGCTAGTTTTTGTACAATTTTATTAGTATTGTGTAGTTAAAGTTGATTCGTAGGGTTTCTTTAGGGTTCTACTTACGTTTGGTTTATTATTTTCATCTATAGTGTTTAGTTTTTAGGTAGTTCATCTTGTTTGAGAGCCCCATTTTGGCCCCAATTTAGGTTATTTAGGTTATATTATTGTAAATCCCTGTAGTTCTAATTTTCTAGAATTTGTATACTTGCTTGCTTTGACTGTCAGTATTCTCCTAAAATTATTGGTCTCTTTGGGCAAAAAACAATGAAGATAATTCTAAATATTTCGAAACTGTTCCATCGGGTTTTAAAAAGGACGCGCTTCGTGACAAATCATTCAGTTTTAATTGTTTAGTCAGTTTTTACCTTGGAAACAATTAAACGACAGTCAAAGCGAGTTAGGTTAGTGTTTTTGACGTTGACAATAAAAGTGTGTTCCCGAATTTCGTTACAATATCTTAAGACTTTCAGACCTAAATAAAGAACAGTTCACCATTGAACCCACAGTTATTGAGGTAATCGACACAAATATAGAAGAAAAGCAGAAGAATAACGCCAGTGAAAAGATGAATACTGATAGCAAAATTCTGACACCAGTTGATAATTTGTCGTCCATAGAATTATTTTTACCTAAACCATAAACACCTAAGAGGAATGGCAAAAGAGCAGTAACCAAAATGCCTTATGTTATTTTGTCGTAGAGTTTCAAAAAGATTGTTGAGGAAAAAGAACAGCTTCAGGGAAGAGGAAGAGCAGAAGAATCAAAGAAAAGACTCAAGCGACAGGCTGCAAAAAAGACAGAAAAGGAAAACAAAGGCAAGACTCTAACTGCAAGGAAAGATGATCATCAAAGCCATGTTAGAAAAAAATTCGGATCTCCGCCAAAAAAGCATCTTTCCCTCTGCACACCTTTGACGGCATCCACTTCATCAATGGAGAATTTGTTACAAAATAAAGTTTGCGCTATATTTGCGTGAAAAATATAAACAGGTCGAAACCAGAACTTAGGTGTAAAAACTGTACGAGAACATATCATGTAAAATGTTTGGAAAAGAAAGGTCAACATTTGAAATATTTAACCGTTATCAAGTGTAAACTAATAACAACTAATATTCTACAGGCCTATACAGGGTGTCATTATAATGGTGTAAAAAAATTCGGGGGGTGATAGTACTCCTAAAAATTTTAAAAAAAGTTCCTATAACTATAGGGCGGAAAATGCATATTAAGGGAGTTAGGGGCACTGAAAGGGTAAATTTAAAAAACGGTTTTTTGAAATTGTAGGCTTAAAAAACGAGATAAAATTTCGAAAAAAAATCCTCTGCCATAAATTTTGACCCAAAATCAAATGGTGATACAGAAAAATAATTTGGAAAATCGGAAAGGGTAGTTTTTGCAAGGGTAGGGGGTTAATTCGTGAATAACTTTTTTTAGGTTATTTTTTTCGCAACGTGGGTTCATTTTTTAAAAACTACATACTTTTTCCTACAAAAAAGGTACTCTTGTTGCACATCGCCCAGAACGATGGTTTTCGAGAAAATTGAAGGCAAAAAGTTTGCTCTGATGGGTTGCTAACTGGTTAAACAACATAAACCTATGAAAGTTATGGGGTTTCAAAAGTAAACACGTAGTTATTAAATAATTAATTGAAAAATCTAAATTTTATGATTTTTAAAACATCTTATTGCTTTAAAAAACGAAATAAACCAATTACCAAAATTCCTTATTAAAATAATGCATTTCTTAATTCATTCATAGTAAATGTTCAAAGTGACCACCATTCATTTCAATGCAGACATCTGCTCTTCTTCTCCATGATCTGCGTACCCTGTGGAATATCCCTGGGGTTGTACGAATTTGATTGGAACAGTCGATAATGCGTTGACGTAGTTGCTCTTCAGTATTAATCGGCACTGAGTAAACCAAAGTTTTCAAGTGGCCCCAGAAGTAGAAATCTAATGGATTAAGATCTGGTGATCTTGCTGGCCAAGCTTGTGGACCACCACGTCCTATCCAACGCCTCTCAAAAACTTGGTTTAAATGATTCCTCACCGCTAGCGGAAAATGAGCTGGTGCACCATCATGCATAAAATACGTGATCTGCCTCTGTGCTATGGGAACTTCCTCCAAAAGTGCTGGTAGATCATGTATTAGAAAATTAAGGTAACTTTGACCATTTAGCCTAAAATGTTTATTATTATAAATAACAAGCGACTTTTCAAAAGGTGTCAAATTAACCTCGGGGGTAGAAAAAATGGTCCAATAAGTCTATCGCCAAGAATTCCCGCCCAAACATTAACTGAGAATCGAATTTGGTGTCGACTTTCCACAACAGCATGAGGGTTCTCATCGGACCAGTGATGTGTATTATGGTAATTGAAAATTCCATTTCTTGTAAACCCAGCTTCATCCGTGCATAAAATATTTGCCAAAAAAGGGGTTCTTGTACCTGTTTTCTTAATAACCAACGACAGAAGATGACTCGAGCGGGATAGTCTGCCGGAGCAAGAGCTTGTAACCTTTGGATGTGATACGGATGCAGGAGTTGAGTCTTAAGAGTCATCCACACAGAATGGCGACTCACGTTTTCCCGCGCTGCAATTCTCCTTACAGATATCCCCGATAGAATAAGGAATTTTGGTAATTGGTTTATTTCCTTTTTTTAAAGCAATACGATGTTTTAAAAATCATGAAATTTAGATTTTTCAATTAATTATTTAATAACTACTTGTTTACTTTTGAAACCCCATAACTTTCATAAGTTTATGTTGTTTAACCAGCTAGCAGCCCATCAGAGCAAACTTTTTGCCTTCAATTTTCTCGAAAACCATCGTTCTGGGCGATGTGCAACAAGAGTACCTTTTTTGTAGGAAAAAGTATGTAGTTTTTAAAAAATGAACCCACGTTGCGAAGAAAATAACCTAAAAAAAGTTATTCACGAATTAACCCCCTACCCTTGCAAAAACTACCCTTTCCGATTTTCCAAATTATTTTTCAGTATCACCATTTGATTTTGGGTCAAAATTTATGGCAGAGGATTTTTTTTCGAAATTTTATCTCGTTTTTTAAGCCTACAATTTCAAAAAACCGTTTTTTAAATTTACCCTTTCAGTGCCCCTAACTCCCTTAATATGCATTTTCCACCCTATAGTTATAGGAACTTTTTTTAAAATTTTTAGGAGTACTATCACCCCCCGAAATTTTTTACACCATTTCAATGACACCCTGTATATTGATGATGTGCGTAGTCATGTAGAACTTTTGATCATGCGTCAAATACACTATATCGTATAGAGTTCTGACAGTAAGGGCTTTCAGATATTAGGAATTTTGACACTCGTCTGACTTCAAGAAATTTTCTTTTTTTTCCAGTGTTGTTCTTTACATAGAATTTTTGCTTCCGCCCAATGCATGTTATGCCCGTTAAACCAAGTGTGTATTGCAATTCCTGAGAAACTTCTCCTGTTCAGCTCCATTTTTGGGGCTCCTTTTTCCTAACTTCCAAAAGTCTCGCCAATGTATGAGTCTCCGCATTCACATGGTATTTGATACATACAGTTCTTGTTGTCCACTAGGATTTTTGGTTTTATCTTCGATACTAAACCTCGTATGATTGTATACGACGTAAAAACAGTTTTTACGTCATATACAACCTTAAGGTCGTCACTGTTGTTGCAAATTGTGGCCGCCCTTTTATATAGTGATTTAATGTTTTCCACGTTTGTTGACGCCCGATGATTTGAGTTATAGTACAAGTACTGGCTAGTATGTGTGGGTTTTGCGGTAGACTAAAGTCTTAAGGCGCTCGTCCCAGAAAATGAATGTGCAATATCTTGGGGATAAAATATGATGTTCTTAAAGCGGGCCCTTTAAAACATTCCATGTAAATGTTGGCTCCGACTGGAGATAGTGGGAAGCTCATTGGGAGTTCTCCATCTTGGTCGCAAAACCTATCTTTGACTTGAAAGTAGGAATTACGAAGACAAATTTCCAAAAGGCGCATCACTCTCTTAAGTGGTAGTCCAGTGCGTTTAGCAAGGGTCGTGTCCTTCATGAGCCTTTCTTTAATGATGTTCAAGGATTGATGGGCACATTGTATACAGACTTTCAACATCACAGCATACAAGGCTGTCACCAGGTCCGATATTTGCGATCTGAAGTAGTTCGACGAAGTTGATTGAGTTTTTTACGAATGGTCCGTTGCAGTGGTTTATTAATGTTCAACAAAAACCTAGAAAGTTCGGATGTTGGAGAATGTTGGATGTGGTGTGGTGGTTTGTTGTGGTGTGGAGTGAGTTTGGTCCGAAATGCATCCGAAATATGAGCTGAATAGTTCTTGAGTGCTCTGTAGATTCTTCCCTCTAGTGTTTGGTGTAGGATCTTTAGTACGCATCCGTTCTTTACCTTTGTTCAAAACTTCTTTAACTTTATTTTTATAAATATCCACGTCTATTATAACTGTTGCGTTGCCCTTGCCCGCCGAAAGGATCTTGATGTCTTTATCTACGCTAAGCTCATAATGTGAGATATCATCTACAGTCTTAGAGATACCAATCGAAGGAATCGCGTTAGTTGACTAGCTTGGGCCCAGGAACATGTCACTTGACAGCAAAATAAATAGCAAAATCTTTTAGTAACTGGTTAATCTCGCCTTGGCTTGTATTCAGATTCTCAAAGAGTACGTGTATGGAGGGCACCTGCACAAGAAATCGAATCCATCATACTCAGGAGATCATACTCACAATTATAGAGGAGGCACAATTATGGTATGGGCAGGAATTTCTCTTGGAGAGAAAATGAGAACTGAGCTCGTTCTTCTGGATTATCAGAAGACCGCTACGTTATAAATGTTCTAGAATCTATTGTTGTTCTATAAGAAAAGTAGAATATTCGTATTTTAGACTGGCCAGCTTAATCACCTAATCTCAGTTCTATAGAGAATGTCTCAATTACTTTCAAAACCAAATTAAACCAAAAATTAGCTATTTCAAGCTCTGCAGCAGTGTTGAATAGCATTTTTCCAAGAAGATAACTTAATCCTTAGCATGGAAAGATGTTGTAGATCCACAATCAATGCACGAGGAGGTCTCCATTGTTCCATGTTTATTTTTTCTTCTCTATTTTTTTATATAATTTTGATTACAAATTTGTTTGTTGTCTTGCATATATTGTTATTAATTTTTAATTTTTCTTATAAAAATCGGTATTTTGATATTACGTCATAATTAGTTTGTTATTAAGATATCTCCACTTATAATGGTAACGATTATTTAATTTAAAAATTAATATTTAATTTAAAAACCACTTTATAATTAAAATAATTCAATATTCCTTAATTTTGAGTAAGAGTTTGTGTGTATATTGAAATATACACATCTGATTTTCTTAGTTTGGCAATCTATTTTTTTGAATTCGTACTTTTATGATGTGAAGTACTCAAATAAATGACATCAATAAGGTTAAACGTAGTTCTGCTAAAAGCTCTTTATACAGAGTGATTCATTAAGAATGGGTAATCTCTTAACTGGAGACACACAAAAATATGGCGATTGAGCTTAACATGTCTTATACAAATGTTGCAGGTTTACGAGATACAGGGTATCTAAAGTTGGAATTTTAATTTGAAATTTCTTAATAATTTTGTGGTTTTAAGCAGTATCGTCTTAAAAATTGGCGACTTTACCTGTTTTGACATTAAAAATTACGAATTTTGTGGTGAATATAGCATTATTTATACAGGGCGTTAGTTACACCCTGTTACTTAGCTAAAACGACTGGAAAATCTAGAATGCAGTTCAATTTTGAATGAAAAAAGGAACTCTTGCTTATTTCATGTGACTCTATTAGTTTTTAAGTTACTTGCATTTTAAACATTCAGAGTAAAGAATCCTAAGCCACCGTTGTTATTACATTGACTTATTTTTAGGTAGGCTTGTGTCAGCATTTATCAGTTTTTCGTGTAAAGAAATTATATGACAATTTTACTGTCACTAAGCAAGAGTGTATTAATTGAAGTAAAAATTCTAAAATAAAAAAATGCCACGTCATAATAAACATTCCAGCAGTGAAATGCGTGATATGATTTGCGTTTTTGCTCAGTCAAATTATAGTGGACTTGGTGCAGCCAGAAGGTATTTAGAATTATATCCAAATCGAAGACACCCTAATCATAAACTGTTCAGACGTCTTTATACCCGCCTAGGTGATTTCGTCCTAACAGGGTGTTTTCGTCTTAAAACCTTGAATGGTGCTCCAAAAAATATCAACATCGATGACGAAGAAGAGGTTTTAGGTCGTATTTTGGAAAATGTAGATCTCAGTACTAGTCGGTTAAGTACAGCTACTAGACGAGGTGTTTTTAATTGGAAAAGCAATACTCCGAAGATTCACATGCTCTAAAGGAACGACATTTTCAGCATATTTTATTTGTCCTTTTAAACTTCCTCCTAATCTGAACGGGCCCCTCTATATAAACTTTCTTAAATAAATTCCTATTAAGCCAATGTAATATCGGTGGCTTAGGATTTTATACGCTTAAATTTTATGTTTAAAATGCAAATAACTTAAAAACTGATGAAGTTACATCAAATAAACAAGAGCACCTTTTTTATTCAAAATTGAACTGCCTTTTAGATTTTAGTAATCTAGTCGTTTTACCCGTAACTGATTAGGCAAAAAAGATATGTTGTAATTTAACTAAGTAACAGGGTGTAACTAACGCCCTGTATAAAAACAGGTTATATTTGCTAGGTTAAGTGTTTAGGAGGACAATAAATATTTTCATATTTCAAAAGCCTGATGGTTTTTACAAGCTAATTATAAATTTAAAATACCTTAACTCCTTTATCAGTTTAAAGACTTTTTCAAAGAAATTTCTTTATGGTATCACTGGAAATTAAAGAAGCTTATTTCTTAATACCTGTAGGCAAAAGAGAAGACTTAACATTTTAATTTAAGGAAAAATTTCTTAAATCTAATTGTCTCCCTTCTGGGTTGAATTTTATACCACTATTATTTACAAAAGTACTGAAATCAGTTGGTGCCTTATTCGGAAGCAAAGTCTATCTATTAGTAATATACCTCGATGATCTTTTATTAAGAAAATCGCAAAAAAAATTATACATTTTACTACTTATACTCTCGAGAATTTTGGCTTTATATTTATTTATCAAAAGAACATGACATCGATCTCAAGCTTGCTAGTATTTAGGTTTTATACACAATTCTATTGAGTTTTCCATTTCATTAATAGAAATATATCATATCATTTTTCTAAATTAAATATTGTACTATAAGGGTTTTTTCGCAACTTAAATTTGTGTCTATTTGTCTTACAGTATCTTATGCTTGGTTACTTGTAAAAACCTCTGGAAAGGACACAGTATTTAGCTCTAGAGCAAACATAAGGTAATTTTAGTTTTAGTAAGAAAATGTTAATTGCATCAAATTTATGTAAAGAAATCGGTGTTTAAGTAATACTTATATCTCTCTCTATCATTAAAAACTTTTTAAAGGTTGAACCGTTTACAGAGTTTAATTCTTTTATATTAAGCTATTTGGCATTGGTGTGAAAGTAGAAAATTATGCACCTTTCATGTATCAGTCATGAGGTCACGTGACAATAAGGAAGCTGATTTTGGCTTTCATCAACATAAGTTAGAGACATAATGGGAGGTTATTGATAAACATTATAATTATTCATCAGTAGTACTCGTCTTCATTCCAGATATAGACCTTTTTCCTTCCGCCTTTTGCGGGTCTTCTCTCTTGTAACTAGCCTCTACTTCTACTTTCCCTTTCTACGGTACAGAAATAGCAGAAATTACAAAACTACGAAATATTATATCGCTCTTTTTATCTGTAAGCAAAGCAATACACGTCGATGTTATTAGTGACCTTATTACACAATGTGTCTTAGTGGCACTAACATGATTAATATCTAGATCAGACAAATGCTTACAATTTTTTTGTTCTAATGCCGCGACTTTAGTTAATACAAGTAACGAATCGATAGTATATAATGGAACTTATTTCACCATATTTTCACAATTAGTTTTTAATAAGTCGTAAATGCAAATTTTCATTTACAGTGAATAATTAACAGGTAGTGCATAACATTTTGCTTATCCTACTATTCAGTCCAGATTTTCAGATTCATCCTTGGAAGCTTGTTTTTAAATAACATCACAGATATTCATTTCAAAACAAGAGCGAAAATAAATATTCCATTGTTGGTTACAGAATAAAATTAATAAATTAATTATTTTAACAAAGCATAAAATATATTATCGCAATGATTATGAAATAAAGCTATTATTTTTATCAAAAACTTTATAGGACTCTATAGATTTTGTAAAAGTAGTATAAAAAAAGTGCTCTTTTAGGTATTTTGTGATATCGTTGTATATTTTTGTTTTAGATATTTCTTTTTCTGTGTTCGATATTTTACATTAAATCGGAAAATTCGACATGATTTAATGTATTTATTTTTTTTTATATTTGGTAAATTAAGATGATAAATAGCTTAAGTAGATGCCACTGAAAACCACTAAAAATAATCTGTTCAATCTAAATCGATCGATAATGGGTTTTCGACGGTGTTTCAACTTTGAAACTATACTTACTGTTACTAACTGTGTATTCAAAAGTCCTTCTACCAAACTTAAGGCTCTTAACTAATACTTACGAAAATTATGATTTCGTAAAGTTGAGCATAAGGCAACAATAAAGTTCCATATAGATTAAATCTCCTTGCATAAAATGCAAAGCTCACGTTAACACAGAAATAATTTTGATGGAAATGTAAACCAGGGAACTGTGTTAAAATTTCTTTGATCTACCTTAACCAAAGGCATTCTTTTGATACTAGTTTGTAGTGTACACAATTTATAATTAATAATTTAACTATTCAAAAACCATATAAGATAATTCTAATGAAAGAAAATATTGTGTTAACCTTTATAATTATTTTTTAGAATTTGTTTTTTATTTTGTAGATCTGTTTATCCATTTTTTTCGGAAAGGGTCGTCCACTGATTGCTACAGTCTTTGCTGTTATTTCGACATACTTAACATATGCTTTGATGCCAAACCGATTAAAGGATGCTGTACTCTCTGGAACGATATTAGCTATAACTGAACTGCTCTTGTTGGTTTATGTTGGATATTTAAAGGATTGTCCCAATGTAAGTAAAGCTTCAATATCTAACATCGAACAATAAATTATTTTACGGAATTAGAGGTTTTAGTTGGATCTAAATATGTTTCAATTTTTTACACTCCCATATAAAGGTTATAAAAGTTATATAATCTACCTTTTATAACAAATAAGTTTGTTTGATTGATGTATTTTAAACGGTAATTTATGTCTTAGCATAACTTACTTAGCACTAAGTGTAAATATGAAAATCGTAATAAGACCTGCATAAAAAAATATGTAATTTCAGATTTATAATAACACACAGACATGCTCGAAATCGTTAAACATTACTAATTTGAAGAGCAGTCCTAGATAGAAAAGTAAATAAAAATCGGGTCCCTTCATTGTTTGGTCTTAGACTCAGCATGTTAAAATTTAATTTAATTTTTAGTTTTTTTTTGAATTTTGACACAAGTTATTATTGTACAGAAAATATCTATAAATCATAGTTAATAGTATATAGAAATCAGTGCATTAACCATTTGTATATGAAACGGATATAATCCATAATCTCTTATATTGTGATAGTGTCTGGTAACAGATAAACTCTAATATTTCGCTCTAAACATTTTCTTTTTATTTAAAAGATTATTGATAATTTATTCAAGATAATATTTATTTCTCTTAGAATATTTTTACTTGGAGAACTCAAAAGTGCCCAAATATAGATAAGCGGAAAATATATGACCCGAAAATGAAATGTAAGGAACTGGATTTTTTCGTGGTGTGAGAGTTAACTTAGCACGGAAAGTTAAATGACGTAAAGATATATTTGTCGGGATATTTCATAAGTTGAGAAGAAATAGAAAAAGTAGTATTTGCCATGTACTTCTTCAGGGCAGATCAAGACTTCTTGCTGACACATGTTTCCGCTTATTGAGTAGTTCAAGACAACATACTAAGTCATTGTGAGCTCTCCAGAGTCATAGGAGTTCTTTATTAAAACACTCAAGCATTAGCAAATTATTAAACATATAATGCGGTATCTAAAAAAGTCTATTTGATAATCCATGTAACCATTGCTTGTTAGTCGTTAGTTGTCTATAGGAATAGCTTAAAAATGAAAATTTGTTTCTTTAGATTTTTATTCATTTCTTTTATCGTTTTCTTTTAAATTTTTTTTTCTAATCTATAATTATTTTTGTTTTCACTTTAAATATTTTCCTTTGGAGCCACCTTAAAAAACGTCGCATATCAAAGTAGTAATAAACATATTACTTAAAAATTAGAAAAATTTTGACAAAATTAATAGGTTAAATCAAGAAAAATTAATTATGATTAAAGTTTAGAAACGCTGCAAAGAAGATACCAATGTTGCTCTGAGAAGTATAGAGGACACATTGCATGCTTTAACTTATAAGTAATATTATTATTACTTAAAAATTCAATATTTTCGTTTGGTTTATTTAAGGAATAATATAAAAATTCATGTTTTTAGCTGTATGGATAGTGAAACATCGCGTGTTTTTTCTTAATACATCGGTCATGATAAATTATTAAAAATTTAATTTTCACTTGAATTGGGTAAAATTTGAGTTAATCGCAAGAACTTAATTTTAACGTTTCCAATGCTTTGCGGTATACTTTTTTAACTAAATCGGTATACAGGATGGGTCATTTTAAACAAAAAACGTAAAAAAAAAATCAAACTGCTCTAGTGTCTAAAGGATAACATAAATAAAAAAGTGCTTTGATGAAAATATTTCATTTTACCAGACACACAACATGTTTTGATGATTAAAGTTTTTTTTTACTTAAATTGTATATATTTTATATATCATTATTATTATTTGAAATAATTAAATAATTATTTGTTTATCTCAAATTTGAATACATAATACAGAATGAGCAATAATGAATACTGTCCAAGAGGGTCATGCCCAACAATATTATTTTCTTTAATAACTTTTTAGGAGTCGCATCTACCGGTTTCATATTGTTCTTACTAAACAATGTATGAAGCGTATTATTTATGTGTAATAATAATTTTTTTAAATTTTAGTAGTTTTTTAATTATTCGAGTTTTTGTTCAGGTATGAATAAAAAAGTTTAAATATTTCGATGTTATGTTGAATAGATGTTAGAGTTCCCCTAATATGGGTAATAATATCAACTTATGAATATCTGAACGGTATCTAATTTTATTGTATAAATAAAGCGAATATATAAATAATTACAATAAAGAATAATGAAGAGGCATAATATAGTCCTCTATTGTACATATTTAGCCAGCCTACTTTCTTTAGTTGAAGCCTTATAGGGTTGCGTTTTCGTATACTATATATTACCCGAGGCATGCATTTTTAAATGACTTCAGCATTTGGGCATTATACAGATCACATTACAACATAGAGTTGCAGTTGTGTTGTTGATCACATTACAACATCTGTGTAGGTCTAGGCCTGATGATGCTCCGATAGGAGCGAAACACGTGTAGCATTTAAAAAATTATATGAATTTGATGAGACCGTGACTTTTGTGTTTTTACTTTTGTTTTGTTTTCGTTTGGTCTCTTAGAGAAAAAAAATGGATGATACGTTTCTATTTGAATTAGTTTTTATCCTATTAATAACCTGTCTAATAGCTTGCAGCGCTTGCATCATATTTGCTTGTAAGGATGCTGTTGTAAGGAAGACTGTTGTTATCTTGTAATTCCTGGGGCTCTGTCGTATTCCTTTTTTTCTCGCGTGATCTTGGTTTAAAATCCATTGAAACACCCTTATAAATCATTCTTTCATTAAATAAAACTTTATAAAAATAAATTTAGCAGCACAGGTTACAGGCGTATTTACTTAGAAATCGCACATTTTTAATTCCTGTCAATTTAATAGTGGTGAATATGCCAGCTATTTTCCGTCATTCTCCATCATTATGTTATCTCCAGGAATCATCTCGGTGGCACAAGCGGCAAGTATAACGCGCGACATATCTGAAGACACGTGAAAGCGAATTTTTCGAAAGATTGGTCTAGCAAATATACAAGTTGGAGAATTCATAATCACGCATTGTTCAATATAGTGGCAAAACCGCATCATCGACGAGAGATGAGGAGTCGCCTCCGGTCGTCTGATATATATCTGCAGTTTTTAACTTTTACAGAATAAAGGATCCCACAAACCAATGCAAATTATTTGCAGCGGATTCGTAATGTAAAGTTCGCAGTAAAATCCGTAGCGGAATCCGTAGGGAACCTCATATCGGAACGAACTAAATCGCATCATATACGTCATATTTTCATTATCAAAAAGACTATTCATAGATACACAAAAAATGTATACATCTTCAGATGAAGAAGAAGCCTTTATGTTACTTGCACTGGAAAAGGATAATTTAAGGTAAAATTGATATTATACTCTAAAAATAAGTAATATTATGTATTCTATTTAGGAAAAAATAAAATGGATTCACGATATTAATAAAGAAAGACTTCAATATAGGGAATATCATACATTATTGCCACAGTTACGAAAAGACGAGAAGCGATGTTGCTATTGTAGAATGACTATAGATTGTTTCCATGAACTTTTACATCTTATAGAAAATGATATCCAAAAAGCAGATACAAATTACCGAGAAGCCATTTCGCCCAAAGAACGATTAACCATAATACTAAGGTAGATCATAAAAACATCAATTTTTCAAAAGCAGTTTATTAATAAAAAATATACCTACATATGTAATTCTGTAGTAAAGGCCATGTATAAAGGTATTTATTTCTATACTAATGGATTAAATGAGTTAAGGTAGTTAGAAGCTGATAATTCTTTTGCAGCTGGTTGGTATTTGATGTCATCATCATGGTCTTGGTTGGTTAGTGTGATATCAGCATCGTTTGGAGTCATTGGTGAACATAGGGACATCAGTGAATTATTTTCAACGGATGGGATGTTGGAATAACTACTTGTACTTGCAGGTTTAGGTTGATAGCTATTTGGAGAATTTTCTTCCAACTGAAGTAACTTCTGTTCCATGATGATTTGCGCAATTTTAATTTTTGTGTTTGTGTAATATTTTATGGTAGCAATATGAGCCAGAAAAAGTTGCTCAATTGCATCCTTTGCCGGGGCAATGCAACAGCTTTGCCCTTTTTTTGCTTTCAAAATATGTTATCATATCTTTTACAGAAGTTGATAACTCAGAATTGCGCTTTCTGTTTGCTTTGTGTATACCAACTGGAGTATTAGGCACAGGTGTAAGAGTAGGAGTAATACTGAAAATAGGTGGAGTTAATTCTGATGATTAAACCTGAATAATGTCCATATTTAATTTTGAGAAACGCCAGTTTGTGTTTCTTGTAAGTCTTGATTCTTACTAATTTGTTCTGATTCGGAAATTTCACTTATTTCTACGCTTTTAGGTGACTCCATATTTATCAATGCTGTAGATTGCGGTGAACGGGTATCGCTAATATTAGATATAGTTTTGGCAAAATTTAAAAATGGTTTAAATGATTCCATCTGATCTGCCCATATACATTTTTTAACATTAGTTGCCGCTTGCCCTATTTTTAATTTATTGCTTCTAATATATTTAGCATAAGTGTCGCGCAGATTCCTCCATTTTTTTTTAATATCTTCGTTTTTAGGTATCTGGATACTGGAGACACATTTTATACAATTGGCCATAGTTTTAGAGTTGATTTTTCGACAGTAAGTGGTATAGTCACAGAAGTGTGTGAAGCTTTATGTCAAAATTTGCAACCTATATATTTACCCGAACCCACTACAGACATATGGAAAAATCTGAAGAAGGTTTTAGAAATACAAGGCAATTCCCAAATTGTATTGACAGTATTGATGGCAAGCATGTTACTATAAAATGCCCAGACAAAACGGGATCTAATTATTGGTGTTATTTAAACAAGTTTTCAATAGTATTAATGGCTATTGTTGGCCCGGATTATATATTCATTTCAGTTGATATTAGAGGTTTTGGCAAAAACAGTGACGGTGGCATTTTTGAAACGTCTTACATGGGAAGAAGATTCAAAGCAAATTTAATAAGTGTGCCCGAACCAAAAAATCTCCCAGGACAAAATGTATCTTCTCCTCATATCTTAATTGGAGACGAAGCTTTTGCATTAAAACCATATTTGCTAAGGCCTTTCCTATACAAGCAAAGTAAAACAGATGTTTTTAAAGAAAATTATAATGTAAGACTCTGCAGGGCGAGAAGAGTGGTAGAAAATGCTTTCGGCATATTAGCACAAAAATTGTGTATATTTTATAGACCAATGGAAACAAAAATTGAAAATACCATTCTTACTGTGCGAAGTGCATGTATTTTACATAATTTCTTACGAATAAAAAATTGTGATGATCGATTAATGGAACTTTTAGACCCACCAGAACCTGAACTTGGAGCTTTTCAAAATTTTAACAATGACCCAAGACAAGCAGCAAGATTAGCATTTTCTGTACGGGACAAATTTGCTCCTTTTTTTAATTCAGGTCTATGAAGAAGGGTGGTTTTATGACATATTTTGTGGTAATAAGCTCCATTTCCATTTTTTTATTTTAATATACTCCACTTTATGTAAGCTTTGCCACAAACTGCGTGCTTAGTCGGACGTATTTGTACGATATATGCAACCTATAGGTAATATTGTTACGCTATTAAATATTTCATTCTAGATATACCTAAAAATAAATTAAGTCTTATAAACAGCAATGCACTTACCATTTTCGCCTATTTCTTCTCCTATTTTGTTCCAAATCTTATCTTTTTTGCGCACATTTCTATAATCCTATTTCATGAGAGTCATACAATATTGAGTACTTTCGGACCAACTCAATATTTTTTTTTTCCATATTGATTATTTCTTATGTTTATTAGATACTGCGAAACTACTGCGAATCCCAAACAAACGCACTTGATTGCGAAGTAAGATTCCGTCCGAATTAATACGCAGACAATTCGCAGTCTAAACTAAAAAAATCGCGCGTGTCTGAATTCGTCTATCTACCCCAACGGAAACAATATGATACGAATCTTGAGCGGTGCGAAATTTCACAGTTGCTGCGAAATTTCCGCGTTGGTTTGGGGGATCCTTAACAATAATAATATCGGCAAGCCGTATTTTGCTTTATGACTGCAGGCTGCACTATTGAATTTTAAAGCACTATTATTTTTTTCTCTAATTATTAAATGGTTTAAGGTCGTGTAAAACCAGTCAGAATAAACGTCCCTGCAGATTATGCATATCACTATTAAAAAGCCAGGAAAAATCCTAAGCCCTATGATGTAATGTACTTAGATCACTCTTTCTTCCGACCATTCAAAAAGGTGGAAGGAGTATTCGACCACGGAAAAACCAGGAGACCCAAAAGTATTTAAACAATTTAAATGATAAGCGTGTTTGCTATATTATTATTTAAATGTTTCATTTTTATTTGTAGGTAACTGATATTAGGGGCCTAAAGTACACACCAGAATGGGATATCTATTATAAACTTCGGTTTTCTCCTGAATGGGCACTTTTTTCCTCAAAGAAAATCTCAAGTTGACATTATTGCCTGGACAGAGCTAATTTGAAAAAAATTGCAAAAATATTCTTCTTTAATATCTGCTTGCTTTATTGCATGCCAATGTTTTAAACACGTTTTTTGTTTCTCCTGTAAACATCACGAAATGGAGTTAGCTGTTTATTACAGAATGTTGACCAGAAATCCTATTTCCCAATAAATCAATCTGTGGCAAAAGATCTCGATTTTCATTAAAATCCAGAATAGAACAATTAAACTTTTCATCAACAACCAGCAAAGCACCTCCACCCCTAGTTTTTCCCAATTCTATAAATTTGCTGTCTGCACTAAAAACGTACTTGTTAGGAAAAAGTTCGCTACTCTGGATAGATTCATCCAGCCAAGTTGCCGTTATAGGTATTAAATCAAAATTGCAAGCCGCAGCATTCTGATAAAATTCCTGCATCTTACTTCGAAGTCCGCGAGTTTTTTATTATATTAATATTATTATTATGCTTAAATTGAGTATTTTCTTTTTTTTCCGTGTAGGGCAACTTACAGGAGAAGAATTTCTCGGTTATTCGTTTTTCTTTAATTCAACGATCCAAGTATTTATTATTAATATTATATTTTAATTTACGTATGTGCTTGCATACGTAAATTAATGATGTGTGTGTTTGTGATGTGTATGATGTGTGAAAATTAAAAATGTGGTACTGTGTGTAACTTTCTATTCCACAATGTAATTTAACTTTATTTTTTTTTAAGATTTAGGTCACTGATTCAGTTTTGTTAGATTCTAAATCAAATATCAAATAAATGTTAGATTTACGTTTTACGCACGATTGTAGAAACCAATATCTATAGACACCGGAGGGCTATAAGTATTGGAGGTTATCCTGCATGCAGTAGAAAAGGATCCAATCACAAGTACGCGAAAAACTGGTATGTTATGAAACATCTGTTACAAGGCGGTATCGAAAATTTTAAGAGATTCTTTGATACATCCTTTTCACATAAAAAGGGTACAGGAATTGCTTCCTAAAGATTATGAACCACGTACGCAATTTTGTAGATGGCGCCTCCAAAAAGTAAAGGAAAATTTTTATTTTGATGCCGACATCTGGTTTACGGGTAAAGCAAATTTTTCCAAAAATGCAATAACCAATTTCATAATGATTATTATTGGGCCCAAGAAAACCCTCATGCACGATTAAAGAGAAACATTTTCAGGAACAATTTTCACTCAACGTTGAGATCGGTATCTTGTCTTATAGACTGTACAGGGTGGTCCGGTTTCGATGGCGGAAAATTAAATGGCCGACGGAGAACGAAAAAATAATAAGTTTGTTATTATAAATAATATTCGAAAAATGATTCGTTAAAAAATTACAGGGTGTCAAAATTCTAATTAAAAAAATAATTTTTTTTTATTTTTCTTAAACCACTTTAGATATTTTAATGAAATTTCGCACGTTTAGATAGTTAATCAAGACGCATCTTTTTGTGCAAAAATTATTAATTTTATTTACCAGTGGCGTGTGTGCGGGCCGATCTTCATACAATTTTAATTAAAAAAATGATGCGCCAGTGTTTTTTTTTAAATTTCTTTTTTTTGTGAAATCCTTGTTTAATTTAAAATCAAAAACATCTCTTTACTTTTTGTCGTACGACACACCGTTTTTGAGTAAAAATGCTGATTTATAAAAACACATAAGAAGATAACACATTTAATTCGTTTAAAAACAATAACAAAATGAAAACAATTAATAATTAAAGAAGTTGTTCAAAATGCAGCCCACCGACCTCAATACATTTTCTACACCGAGTTATTAAGGAGTTTATTGCAGCCAGTACCACAAAATTTTGATTTTGCATGTCATTACATGCTTTCTGAAATCTTAAGATTAATTCCTCTCTTTATCTCCTCGGGATTAGTGTAAACTTTATCCTTAATGTTTCCCCAAACGAAAAAATCTAGTGGATTAAAATCCGGTGATCTGGGTGGCCAGGGTACTGGTCCAATACCATTTTGATCATTAATATCATTCCTCCCTAGCCGGCCAATCCACCTTCGAGGGTAATTATTATTAAGCTAGTTTCTTACACCTATTCCAAAATGTGGGGGGGCTCCATCCAATTGTATCCAACTTTCATGTCTCAAATTAATGGGTAAATCCTCAATGTTGTCCGGCAGACTATTATTTAAAAACTCCAGAAATAGTTGTGAGTTTAGCCTTGGAGGTAGGAAATGCGGACCACAGACATTATCACGAATAACGCCCAACCAAACATTAATGGAAAATTCATTTTGAAACGATCTTGGCCAAATTGCATGAGGATTCTGTTGTGCCCAAATTTATCACTAAACAAGAAAAGTAAAACAAGACTCATCTGTCCAAAGTATCTTGTGTAAAAAGTCGGGATTTTCCTCTGTTGAGTTTAAAAGCCACTGACAAAATCTTACTCTCTTTTCAGCATCACTAGGGTGTAAGCCCTGAACAGGCTGTAGGTGATATGCATGCCTATGGTCAGCGTGTAAGGTTCGCAATATTTGAGATTTAGGAATTTGTAGTTGTTGAGCTGCCTTGCGAGAGCTCAGCCTTGGATTATTATCAAAAGTACACGATTTTCATTAATATTTCTCTGGTTTCGGTATTGTTTATTATTACCACGTAAACCAAAGTTCCTAAAATGTTGATGTGTTCTAATGAACACGCGAGCATCTGGAATTCTTCTATTTGGATACCGTTTTCGATATTCACGAACTGCCGCTTCCGCATTTCCATCACAAAATCCATAACAAAAATGAATATCAGCGTATTCATTACTTAAAAAACGCATTTTTCACAATACTTTTAACAACACTGTTAACAATAGCAAAATTAATAAGTTAACCAACGCAATAATTTGACTTACTTAAATAATTAACTGTCATAATAAAATACAAACAGACCGTCTCTTGTTTTATGCATGCATTGCCTTCTTGCCGGCATTATTATATTCATTATTTATTTGAATTTCGGAATCCAGATTCTTGTGTCTTTTTTAGAACCCAACAGAATAATTTAGTCTTTAATTAAATTTAGTATTTTCATATTTTTTGTTTAATAAAAAAAAATCAGGATTTATAAAAATTTATTTTTTACTCGCAAACAGTGTATCGTACGACAAAAAGTAAAGAAATGTTTTTTATTTTAAATTAAACAAGGATTTCATAAAAAATAGAAATTGAGAAAAAAAACAGTGGCGCATCATTTTCTTAATTAAAATTAATTAAAATTGTATGAGGATCGGCCCGCACACACGCTGCTGGTGAATAAAATTATTAATTTTTGCACAAAAAGATGCGTCTTGATTAACTGTCTAAACGTGCCAAATTTCGTTAAAATATCTAAAGTGGTTTAAGAAAAATAAAAAAAATTGATTTTTTTAATTAGAATTTTGACACCCTGTAATTTTTTAACGAATCATTTTTTGAATATTATTTATAATAGCAAACTTATTATTTTTTTGTTCTCTGTCGACCATTTAATTTTTCGCCATCGAAACCGGACCACCCTGTATATAGTAATCTTCTCAAAATGATTGGCCTTTATTTTTTGAAATGTTTCTCTTCAGTTACTGAAACAACTTTGGTATATGCATGGTAGTGCTTAAGCCCGCTTTAGCATCTTGGCTTTTGAGCATTTAAATAGAGGCTACCAAAATCATTGGATAGGCCGTGGAGGACCACAAGTTTGGCTACCTATTTTACTTGACCTAAACAGCCCAGATTTTTGTCGGGATACCTAAAAACATAGGTTTATCATACATTCATTTTGACATTAGAAGAGCTAAGCAATAGAATTATTGGCGGATTTAAACTATATGAAACGCGCATAAAGTTATTGAAGAGTAATATTGTACGAAATAAAGAGCAATAGCCTATTTTTTGTAAATTATGTAATAGTACTGTATTCCTTTTTATTATTGTTCTGTTTTATGGTTTTAAATTTGTTCACTTTGTGACACTTTTCGTGTTGTTATTTTAACACTATTTATTTTGCTTATCTCACTATTTAATAAGCATATTTTTTTTTGTTAATGTAAAAAGGCCTTTTTTGCTATAATTGATAATTGATTAATAGTTATTACAAAATAATTTTTTTTGAGTTTTGAAAAAAAAAGTGAATAAACATCTAAAAGGTGCGGTTTTATACTATAATAACCTGTGCGAAAATTCAGTTCAATATCTCAAACCGCCTTTGAAAAACTTAAAAGCTATGCATTTTAGGCCCCACGTTTATATGAATTTTTCGATTTAAAATCTGTTCATAAATGCCCCTTTCAAACCATGTACATACCCATTATATATTTCCCTGTATATACCCTCTGACAAAATAACAATACTAATAAATAACAAGGCTGTAATTCCGTACGATGAAATCAGACAAGTAATAAAGAAAATAGACATAATTATTTCTTTGCTGCTACATTATTATAAATACGTAATACCTCCTTTTAATCCAAAAAAAGATCCAATATATTTGCAGATTTTATATCTTTCGCTTTTTATTTGGGATAAAAGACCTTCATTAAAGTTTTAATTTTCTGCTATATTGAAACATAAATATGAAATGAAATTAATATTAATACTAAAAATAATAATATATGTCATAGCATTGGAAAAATATTAGGTATATACCCACAGTATTATCTGCTCCTTGTTGAAAAGTCTCTGTAAGAATTTAATACCTAAATGAATTACTTATGGATAAAGTAATTTATATACAAGGTGTCAATTTGAAAAGTTTTAATGCAATTATCTAGCAGAATAGAAGAGTTGGAAAATTACAGTAATTTAATTACAGCTGGCTGCATTTTTTTAACTAAAACTACGGGTTTACTTTAAGATAATTGTCATTTTACTAAAAAATCATGCCACTACTTAAAACCTCCCAGAGATACTGTGATGCAACAAATAAATTTCTTAATGCAAGCGTAATTGAATAAAAATAGCTTTTTCTCAAAAACTGTTCATTTTATCGGTATTATTGTCCAGGGATATCTCTAACAAGATAATTTTAAGGATACTGCTCTACAATAATTTCTATTCTTCTATCCAACGGTATTAATATTTTACATGAATGCTGCGCCATTATTTTTTTTAATTTATAGGAAGCTATTGTAATGATAATAATAAAAGAGCTAAAAAATGATTTATTAGAAAGTTAAGTGCTCACAAGTTATTTCAAAAATAACTTTCTCCTGTCCAAATCCCAAATCGAGCCTTCATACGCTTGATAAAAACATGAATGATTTACTGACAGAAATAAATTAAAATTTAGAAAAACAAAACATATCTAGATACATCTTTTAAAAGCAAATTTGTGCAAATCGTATAAAAAAAGATCATTCAGTTTTAAGTTCTCGACTCCATATAAAACGTTCTCCTGGCGGTTTTATTCGCCTATTTCATAATATTTGTTGCTTTTGGGCATGGCAAAAAAGCAAAAGCAAGAGGGCGCAAGGTGCAACACTTCAGATATGTTGAGAAAAAATTGAAATTTTAACCGATGGTAATAAAATAAAAGAAGTTAATATTCAAAAAAATAGTATAATCATTATAAATAATAAAACTATTATCATTATCAGCGTCAAGCTGACACGCGGACTCTATGGCCTTCTCAGATTTTCAAATGTGCAAATTCAGATATGGTGTGTCCTGTTATACTTCTCAGTGAGAATATTCTGGAAGTATGGTCTAGCTAGTAGAATATTCTTTAAGTCATTAGATTAATGCATTAGAAAAAGAAGTACATAACAGTGTACACCCAATTACTAAGGTATGGCAGATTATGTCTAAACGACATTTCTTAGTATTTTTAAATTTTTTGGTAGCTTTAAGTATCCATGCATAATTATATAAAATTGTTTATGTTAGTCGATCAAGGGGTTTGCGATGGATTTTAAGCTCACGTTTGTTATATAAGTTTATTAAATAAGTTCAAAAGGTCGTAATTGGCAAATTGTTGAAATTATGATTACGTTGCTTATCTTGATTGTTATACTTACCATGAATTGTTATCTTAAGATTGATATAAATAGTTGTTAATTTTTGTGAATAAACCAGTACTGAGTTCTACACCCAGTAGTCTTTCATTGCTCGACCTACTACGGCCAAGCCACCATGTCTTAAACCTATAGTGAGGCTGCTATAGGGTAATAGGGAAAAAAGGTTTAGGGAAAGCCCTAGAGCTTTTCCTACGTTACTTATTAGATAGTAGGAACTATTATCAGCAAAAGTAATATTTTTTTGGAAAGATAGAGTTTGTGAAATATTATTTCTTATATTTAATAATTACTCTTTAACGAAAAGAGAAGCAATTTAAAAAAGAGAATTATCTTTAAAAAGGAAATGTAAAGCTAGGTAAAGATTTATCAATTTATTAAGTACTTTTATTCTTTCCAAAGGTTATTATTAGATCAATTTATCTTGCATAAACTATGGCTTTTAGGGGGCCAACTATGACTGTCGCGACAAAATAGAGCTCAGAAGAGTGCACGGCTCGCAATCTGAGACGCCTCATGGCGTCGTGACGACTCTGGCGGTGACGCGACTTCCACCATTAAACAAGTTTTTCCAGAATAAGGCAAAAATTTAAAAGACCTAAAGGGTCAAAAATTTGGGAGATTCTAGATAATATTTTAAGCTTTAATACAGGCTCATTAAAATGTTGGAAGTTTATTTTGTACATTAATTTATCTCGAGGTATTCGAAACTTACCCCAATATCTTAGAATTTTCATCTCCGCTTAATCTTACAATTTTAATATTATCGTCACTACGCGGTACCTTTTCAAAAACTTCCTTGCCATTTGATACAAATTTTCTTGAATTAAAGCTATATTGCTGCAAAATACCCGATATGCCATTACATATGCGCAACACATCATACGCAGTTTCCCTACCGGTATATCTAGAACGTGGAAATCGGACCTAATTTTTATAATTAAACCCGGGGAACGTTGTTCGTTTGAACGGAGTGATACCGGTTGTCCCCTAAGTTACCGTTTGTAATTGGTATATCTCAATAGGCTAAGTATTCCTCAAAAACATTAACATTTCTATACATATTTTCGATGTCATCAGTAACAACAAAAGAATACTGTCGAAATCTTATAAGAATGGAGAAAAGATTTTCCTATAAAATGGGACCGTGAATAATGTACTTGGGGCATCAGCATCCAAAACTGAGCGCAGTTTAATAGTTAAACTATCCTCGCGTAGCACAAAGTTGGAAAGACAGTACGCGATTAGTTTTGTATTTATATCAGGGCTAATTTTTTTATGTACTTCTTTATATACTAATCATAAAGTTAATCTACAAATTAATATCCCTTTGAAGCCTAAGTTTCTTTAAAGTAAGAAATCTATTTTTAGTCTGAGTATAAGAATCGCTTAATTCGCCAGTCTTTTAGAGGAAGAGTAAGTGCAAACTTACCGTTTCTTTACATTTTCAGTAGAATTATTTTCACATAGGACTTCTTTCTGAAATAATGCTTGTTTTAGAGATGCTAGTTTCAAAATTTTAGCCTTTTTCTGGTATTATTTTTGAGTTATTTTTTGTATTTTTTTAAGTACTTATTACTTTTTAATTTTATTTAAGTATCCACTGGCTTAAGAAGTTCTATATACTTTTTTCTCCTTTGATGTAATGCTGTATTCCGGATTGTCCGATTTTAATGTGATTGAGTGGTTAAGTTCGGCGCAAAACATTTAATTTGTTTAGCTTAGCTTTTTTATTTAATAATAATTGTATGACAGGTGTTTCTTTATATGTTATAGTTTTCTTAGATGGAATTTGCCTTTATGATGACAAAGTTTCATTTTTAATCTATATGTTAAAAACAAAATTAAAAAAATTGAAATTAAAAAAAAATTCTTATACATGTCATCTTTTAAGGTTTCTAATTTATTAGATCATATATCGTTACTTAAACGTTAAAAAAAAAGTAATTCCTAACACTTCTAGATATGTTGCAAAAGGAGGTTTAAATGCAAAAAGACTTTATACCAAAGCGTGATAACAAAAGGTAAACTTTTGTGGCATGTTCTAAAGGAATGTCTTCTAAAGAAGCTAGATACAAGTGCTATCGAATATCACGAAGTTATTTTACTATACATTAAGGCCTCCCACCTTCAAGGCCTATAGAAAATATTTGTCTAAGTAACAGTTCTGTTACTCCTGTTCACAAAATATTTTTAAGTAAAACAATTTACCATTAAAAATATAACAAATTATATAATAATATATATTTTTCGAGCCCAAAGAATTAAGTGTGAAAATAATTTCAATAATTCCAACATAATTTTCCTTCTTCTTTGTTAATTTCTAAGTTTTGTAATATATATTATTATGTATAATTTTCAGATACATCCTAATAATTTAAATATTCTTTTTCAGATAATTAGTAACTTTATTATACTGCTTTGTACGAACATGGCTGGAATTTGCACCCATTATCCACGCGAAGTAGCACAAAGAAAAGCCTTTTTAGAGACTAGACAATGCATCGAAGCTCGCCTAAAAATTCAACGAGAAAATCAGCAACAGGTAAATCTCTCATTATCTCTTCCTAACCGCATTGGCAGTTCAAAGGTCACTGACATTTTAAAAACAATGTAGTGAAAATGTATGCTTGATTTTTCAATTTATTTTAAACTATGATTTTTTTTTTAATTATATTAACAGAAAAACGTAAGAAAAATTTATGCTTTATGGTCTTTTGAAGAAATATGTGTTATATGAAAAATAGCCAAAAATGTATTATACAGTTACCTTAATATAATTAACCCACGCATTGTTTACCATAAATTCAGTTGTAAGAATATGCAGAGTTGCATTCCCACACTTTTAGTGGCAACAGAAAATAAGAGAACCTCCTTATCTTTGTCCACGCAGCAGCGTCAGTTTATAGTTCGTATTTAAAAAGTGTCAAAAAATGTGTAATTTTATTATTAAGATAGTATTAAGTCATATTAAATAAGCAGGTTACTATGTTAGTTTGAATTTGTAATTTTTAAATAAAAATTGTCTTTAAAAAGACATTTTATATATATCCAAGAATCCACCTTAGTTCCTTTTAATATTAACAACCCTTGTAAAGTCTATATTTGTAATCTGGACATCGAATATGATGGTATTTTAGGTTTAGACTTTTTAAATCCTTACGAATGCATAATTGATTTAAAATTTAAATTACTAAAAACAAACTTTTCTTATGCATACATTTTTATCACAATAAGATATAGATAACACAAACAAAATTACCTATTCCAGTAAACCCTAATATTATTTTCGCTCAAGCAATTCAAAATTGTCATAATCAAAATAGAAATAGAACCCCGCACCGAAAAAGTCTGCAAGTTAAAATGCAACTTAGTAAATACAGAGGTCATTTTAATAGGACATAAAAAAGAAAAAGTTAAACTTCCAAATGCCGCCGTTCACGTAAATGAACAAGGAGAATTTTAAAAACCATATTGTCCTTTGAACCTTTGCCTGACTTACAGGCAATAAATAATTTTAACTTGTATGATACATCTCAACGTGTTGACAGACGACAACTGATAAAAGAATTAAAACTGAAGAATTAAAACTGATCAATCAATCAAAAGAATCAATCACCTTGATGAAGAGGAAAAAGACGAAATAATACGACTTTTTTTAGACTTTTCCGATATTTTCCATATTGAAGGGGTTCAATTAACATTCACAAATGAAATTCATTTGACACCCACAGCGCCAAACCTATTTACACAAAATCTTATAGATAACCTCACGTTCACAAAGAAGAAATTAGGACACAAATTTCAAAGATGCTTGACGAAAACATAATAAGACTATCAATATTGTATGGGTAATCCCAAAAAAACTCGACGCCTCCGCTAAACAGAAGTGGCGACGAGCTGTAATAGACTATAGAAAATGAAATGAAGTCACGGTTGATGACGGGTTTCTACTCCCGAACATTTCAAATCTCCTTGACCAATTAGGCAAATGTCAATACTTAACAACCTTAGATTTGGCATCGGAATTCCACCAGATCAAGATAGACCCCAAGGATATACCAAAAACTGCGTTTTCAGTGGAAAACGGATATTACATAACATTCTAATGGGAATTCTAAATGAAAGGTGTTTGGTGTAGAAAAACTTTAGAAAAACTAATCTGAAAATACAGCTTGATAAGTGTGAGTTCTTGAGACAAGAGGTAGCCTATCTTGGACACTTAATTACTGAAAATGACGTTAAACCTAACTTGGCAAAAGCTTCATTTCAAATTTTGCCAAGATTTCAAAACCCCTGACGAAACTTCTTTAAAAAGACACCTCCTTTTGTTTTATCCCAATTTTGAAAAATCTTTTATTTTGCGACGCATTGCGTTCGCAATAGGAGCAGTTCTTTCACAGGGACCTATCGGTAAAGATTAACCAATCGCTTACGCGTCTCAGACATGTAGTAGTAGTAGTAAGGGTGGGGAAGCTAGAGCTCAGCAAGTAGGCCTGAGCAGTCTCTTTTCGCCAACCCCAGAATCACCCACCCTTACGTCTCCACTCCCAATGCGCGGTCTTCACTGAGTCGGCCCGTCCTTTTAATAAAGGCTTGCACATTGTCCCAGTCCAGATCTTTAAGATCTTCCCGCTGGAGTGTCGTTGCTCCGAAAATTTTCCTTCTTAGGCGACTATACCTATCACAGATACCTAGTATGTGGTATGAAGTTTGCTCCCCTGTACCGCAATTCGGACAGAGTGGGCTTTCTCTTATACCAAGAAGGTGTAGATGCCTGTTTAGACTGTTGTACCCGGTCAGGATTCCCACCAAGTCTTTGGTACTTTGTCGGATCTTTGTTAGCAGTGGCCTTACTTTAGAGCCGTCATGGTCTGGTATCATTTTTTTTCTGGCGTCTCAGACATACTTAATATTCAACAATAGAGCGCGACCTTTTAGCCATTGTTTGGACAGTAAAGCCTTTGCGCCCTTATATATTCGGCAAACAATTTACCTAGTCACTGACCATCGTCCAATCAAAAGGTTATGGTCTATTCAGGACGCAGGAAGCAGATTAATGCGTTGGCGGCTAAAGCTGGAAGAGTATATATTTAAAACTAAATTTAAACCCGGAAAATACAATAAAAATGCAGATGATCTTTCCAAAATAAAAATTAATCTCTTCAAACAATGTTTAGATTTCCCAAATAAAGTTAAGATTTTTGCACTCGAAGAAGACAGTTAATCTTCTAAATTAGACTCGTGTGAGTCTCCACTCACCAATGAAGATGATCAAAAGATAACCGATGAATATAATCGATTTGATTATATTCATAGATCTCTATTCGACTATTCTAAGATCGAAGTCATAAACGAACAACTTTTGGACAAATAAAACAGAAATATTGTTACATTTTTCATACAAAATAAGATGGAAAACCTACACAATAAAATTATTGAAGATATCTTCGAAGAAGAATTAGAATTTTAGCAGTTAAAATTCAATATTGCCACTAGCAAGACAGTTAAAAATCCATTTTTTTTTAACTTTTTTTTTTTTTTTTAAGTTTTCAAGTTTTTTTTTTAAAAGTCAATGTAGTTAGGAAAAACCTAAGTAGGCCGCTTGTAATTACGGAAACACCTCGAACGCCATTTGAGCGAATTAATGTTGACATCTTTGAGTACCCTTCTCGAAATTACGCATTAACAATTAATGACAAACTCACTAAATTTGTTCAAGTCTACCCGCTAAAAGATAAAAAGCTTCTACTGTTGTAGATACTTTTATAGTCTATTTTTAGCACTACGACACACCCTTAAGAATACATTGCGATTCCACGCCACGCTAAGAGAAATGTTTAGAATAAATCAAGCAGAACTTTTGAAGACTTACCATATGCCTTGATTTGCTATAACAGCACAAAAAATAGAACACATTGTTTCACCCCGTATGAATTAATTTTTGAACACACATCAAATATAGACCTTCTAAAAAACTTTACAATCAAGAAGCCCTTATTTCAAAATACATCCGAGACCTTAATAACAAGATGGCGTACTTCTATAAAATTTCTCTACAAAAAACAGAACTAGCTAAAGAAAAATCTAAAGTACGATTCGATCAACGTGTTTTTGAAAATCTACCCCAATTTAATGTCCGCAATAAAGTTTACGCACGAGAATGACAAATAAAATCAAAACCTGAAAACAAATTTTGTTGTAGAAATACTTTTATTTAAGTTTTTTTTAATTATATTTATTTCATACCAATTTAAAATAATGTAATATAGAATAGACTCTACTTTACGAGCAGTCACAGAAAATATTACCAGTGCCTCTCGAACACAGAAGAAGTCGAGTCGAGTCAAGTTTTCTCAGTTTTTTACAGACAATCAGTTACTTTTCAGTCAGTGTTATCAGTCAGTTTCATAATTTTGCATTAAAATTATTATCAATCAAGAACACCTGTGTATTATTAAAATACGCAACAAATTTATTGGCTCGTTTTTCATAATCGAAATTCTTTTAAATTCAACTGTATTACTGGACCCAGAAACAAACAAATTAACTAAAGTCTTTTGATAGGATGAAACCATATTTTGAATAAGGTTTTATTTCCTTACAGATTACTGGGATTGTCCTCGATCACCAGCAGCCAGTACCAAATCATACCTATTAATAAGACAATCGGACTCTTTTTCAACGAAGAATTCAATATTAAAGTATCCAATGAAATATTGACACCTTTAATATATCAAGACTTACTTCCGTTTAGAATCGATCATAACGATAAAATTTTAAACAGTCTTGACACCTTATCAACCAAAAAAATCAATCAAAAATATTAAAAACTACCAATGATGGTAGCTTTTAAATTCAAACGCACATAGGTCTGCTTATACTAATTTCAAAATATGTAAATACAAAATATGAAGAATTAATGCTAGCTACTAAGGATATTAGATTAAGATATAAACGTGGAATATTTAGTGGTATTTGACTTAGACGCATCAGACCGACAATATTATAATGACTGCATTGACAAAATCAACCGTAATGAGGCAAACCTTGAAATGCTTATGCAGAAATAACGACAAGTGGTATTTTTCAAAATATAATTTAATTATATTTTAAAAAATACCACTTGTATTATTATAATTTAAAATTGTTATTGTTATTCCGTGTTACGTTTTCAACAGTTTAACTTGCCCGTTGGGTAGGTTTTTGATGTCGGTAAGACCTCTCCCCCCCCCCCCCCCCCGAATTGTCATCTTTAGCGGACTTGCCTTGGGGTGGTGCTTTCTATGTTTAGTCAGAGTTGTTCTTGTTTTCCTCTAGGTTTTTTCCAGATTCGTGTCTGTCCATGTGATAATTAAAAAATAAGTATGTTAATACCGGTATCGCAATAATATTTATTGCTTTAAAAAGATGTTTACTATATAGTTTAGTCTTGCATATTCTGTTCACTCTGGAGAGATATTCCTTCAAGAGGTTCTCTTTAATACTGTTGTCCTCATCGGTTGTTATACTAGATATTTGGGATGGAGGGATGATTCTATCTCCCTATTAGGCCCTTTGGTACTCGATATAGCAGCATAATAATTGCCTGATTTTTCTTTTCACATCTCTCAAAATAATCGTCTCTATGAAGAGCTGCTCCTTGCACCCCTTGGTTTCCTTTCGACACCTCTTTACAGACACATTGAGGAGTCTTGTGATACAGGAAGTGATGATTTTGCACACCGCAAGCACGCAATCAGACGGTACTTGGGTGGTCCTTTGCTTGGTTTGCCCTTAAGTAATAAGTAGTTATTCGCCTTAGTGATAAATCTTGATGTTTTCTCTGGGTGTTAACTAAAGTCATTTATATATCTGATGTTTTATTTTGGTTCCATATTAATCCTGATTGTAATTCTATATTATCCATCGTATTGGATTGCAGTGTTCTATAAAATCTTTTCTCTCTTGGATTAAATTCCTTGTTTTGTCATTTTTGATTATTGTACTTACCGTATTTTTTAAGCCTCGTACTAAATGGTGCTTCTTCTATTACAGAGTTTCCAGGGTACATCCTGTGGTACGATGTCAAATCGATCTCTGATAGTGTGAATTCTGTATATTGCTAATATTTATTCTATCTTTCTCCTCAATTTATTACTAGAGTTTCTTCCTGCGTACTTTCTCCATCTGGCGAATTCTGCTCTTTTTATCTTAATCTTAATTAGTCTTTTTTTCCAAGGTGGTTTGTATTTTTCTTGGTTCCTCTCCTGATCCCTTCTTTATCAATCTTTGCTCCGTTAGCAACTGCTGCTTTAAAGCCTGCGTAATAAATGATATCATGAAGATCTACAATGATCTCAACTTCTAGCTAAGCTGGTAATATTTTGGTGTTTAACGTGTCTACAATCATTGCAAATTTTCTTGATGTTTTGTTTCAGAATCCAAGGTCTCTTCGAGGGATCTACGTCACTATATTTTTGCAATGTTGTGCTAAACAATTGACTCACTTCTTATATAATTTGTTAATTTTGTCCTCTTTTAACTGTTGTTGTCACGATTAATAACTTCTAATTGACTAAATTGAATAGATTGTGTGTGGCTAGAAGTTATTTCCCTAGAAAGCGTTGATATTTTGGGTTTTATTAGCGGATGGACCATTATCCGCTGCTTTAATCTGCTATACGATATCATCCACCATGCCATATATATATATGTCTTGTCAGATGGTAACAGATACGCTAATGCAAAACTAAACTGAACGATATTGAGTCCAAGTTATGAATATTCTTTGGTCCCTTTGAAAAAGTGGTCTCGGGTAAAATTTGGTTAACCCTTCGATAAATATCTCTAGCAGAAACAGCACTTATAGATAGATTCTGTCTGTTCTCTTCAGTTGACGTGTTATCTTGTTTGGGTGACTCAACCGTGGTCTGCCTTACTGTACCGCGGTCACCACCGGTTTATCTGCTATGACTTCTAGCGGTGGCTCCAGAAGCACCCTGGTCGCGTTATCTGGAGGTCTTTATAATTTCTTATTATAATATATTATCTTCGCTCTATCATCGTTAGAATAGGGCATAGTAGTAGTCACTAGTAGACATAGACTAGTAGTCACTAGTAGTTTGTCACTCTAGTTGCAAGTACAGTGTTGTCTGTCTCTCAGGTGGCTTGTAATGATAGGACGTAGGGTTGGCCTTTGAGACACAGGGTTTTTCTTTAGTTGCCTCTTAAGACAGGCCGGAAATACCGTGCTCTATTATTTTATATTATATTATAAAATAATAGACCACGGTATTTTATATTGTTATTATTATTTGGATACCACATTATTATTATTATTATTATTATTATTATTATTATTATTATTATTATTATTATTATTATTATTATTATTATTAATTCATAATTAAATATATTGGTTAGTTAACTACATTTTGAAACACTTTGTACGGTTACTCCTATATAATAGAAAAACTTTAACTATAAACTGCACAGATAAGATCCAAGAAACAGCTTTAAATTAAAGTTTGTTTAAAACTGGGAGAAGGCAGTTCGCGTTTCGGTAAGTTCGTTCTGTAAATTTTATGGAAAATTTCTACAAATTCTCGAAAAGTTTTTGCTTGAAAAAACTTCAGTTTAACAAATTTATGGATGCAGAGATTTTCTTTTTGTTTTGTTGGAAACTTAAACTACAAAAGACGATCAAAACATTGACATAAAAGACTATGAAAATAATTAACAATATACATTTTACAGCACTGTTCCCCTCTTAACTTTAATCGTCCCAGTCAAAGAAATATAATTTTTATAACTGTTTTCGAACGTTGTCGCGTTCAGTTTCAGCATTTTTTTCGTCCCCTTGCGTGTTTGCGCTTTATAATGCGTTAATCGCATAAAAGTTGCTAAATCATCTGTAATGTTACGTTCAACATTTTGACCTTTCAATCAGTAAAACCTTACTCTCCCTTTTGCTTAGTTATAATTCCTATACTGCCATGGACACCTTTAAAGAACTTCTGGAATCCGCTTTGCAGGAACTGTCGGATAGGTCTTTTCTTTTTCAACCAACGAATTTCTTTGAGCCACTTCGGGAGATTTGTTCGAAATATCTTTTCTTGCTATGACACTAATATTGGATTATACTAGCTGTATCTCACTCTTGTGGACACTAATGTAATATTAATGTTAATATAAATGATAATATTAATGTTAATACGGTGACAGGCAAATACCTATGGCTTTTGTTTCGTTTTTCTGTAAAAACAATATTAACATAATTTTAGAGAAAATACCAACTTTTCGGCGATATTTACCTTTTCTATGTTTTATTGTAAAATTGTGCTCTTGTAGACCTTATAGCCACCTTGCTATTTATTCTTCGGGGATTTAAAATTGATTCAGCCATTTCAGAGAGGCATGGTCACTGGTCAGTCATATGAATGAATCGTCGGCCACAATACTTATGAAAGTCTTGAATAGGTTTTACTATTGGCATCAGCTCTCACCTGGTGACCTAGTAGTTTCTTGCTGGCTTTGATAGTATGTAACTAAAATAAAGAAAGCTCCAATTCTTGCATTACTAACTATAAACTGTTTTCATTTAAATAAATACTTTAATTAAAATTTCAAAAAAGTTACATGGAATAATTTAAGAACGCTTGGAAAAATTGATTTGTCTCTTCCATTAATGATTCCAATAATTTTAAGAGAACACGAATTGCCAAGATTATCTACGCCTAAATAATCTCTAATTAACCAAAACTACAAAATTAGATAAAAAAAAGTACAAAAACTAGAAAAAGAGTTAACTTTTGGTATATAAGTTGTTTAGTATCTGAGAGATAATGCTGATATGGGCTTATCAGAACTGTAATGGGTATATTTTAAAGAAATTTAAAAATATAGTAAAAAAGTCTCTTTATTTTGCACAAACTTTCACATAAAGAATGGCTTGAAACACTTCATTCAAATCATTCAAAACACTTCAAATCATTCACTTTACTATGTTCTAGGTTATAAATAAGATACCTATATATTTTGCTTTGATCATTGTATCTAAAAAAATACTATTAAAAAAAACAGAAATAGCAGAATAATGCAAATAGCCCTGCTCTAAAAATGTGTTTCTCCGTTTCTCGCGTAGTTGTTGTGGATCCGATTTGCATGTAAAAGCTTCTGAGTTCCGCTTAAAGTGTTAACCCTTTGAGGCCAGATTTTTTTTTTTAATTTTGGTGAAAATTTTTGTTTTGCTCAATTAATTAAAGATTATTTAATATGTTTTTAATATCAAATCTTTTTTTTTTGCATATGAGTTAGTTACAAGGAGGTGTGCTCACTGTAAGGACACTAGGCAGATAAACAAAAAAAAATTGGCAAAAACTAATTTTTTATTGCTAGAAAAATACATTGATTATAAAAAATTTATTTCGTATGATATTGACGGAAACAGTTTTTCTTATCTGAAAGGCACAGGGTAAGATCACACCTAAAAAAATAACAATAATTAACTATGTTTATTTATTTATCAATGTAATATCAACAGCTTCCTTGTACATGGCCATCTTGATTTGTGAGGTTCCGCCTTGGTACTATAAAAAACACATCTTCCAGGCTTGCCATATAGAGGCATGTGGGAACAAGAGTCGTACCGAATTTCGTATGGTACAGTACGTTTGAAATGATTCACCGTTGCTAATGGCAGACCCCTTTTCGGTAAACCTTGTTCAGCTCCCACAAGTCCTAGGCCCATTGAAAGTCGAAAAAGTTTTAGCGAAAGTTGCGCATTGGAATCCGTTCTTTTTTGATACAATATGAATGCATTTACTAAGGATAAATCTATGAAATAGAAAAAAATTCTATGCCACCACTTTTTCGACTTTCAGTCAACCTCATAAAGAGTTTTTAGCATGTCCGTCTTATCCACGTATCCCATATGCGTATTATATTTCTCTACTAGTTCAGGACAAGTAACATCTTCGGCGGAACCATCTTTTTTTTTGTGTGAAATCCATTGATTTTTGCATGGATCCAGATAATTAGTTAAAAAATAGACTGGCCTATTATCCATCTATTTCAAAAATGTCAACCCATCAGTGCTAACTCTCCAATCGAATTCACCCCTTGTTAACTGCTTGTCATCTAGTAGGTCTGTTGGTAGATTCCTTTGATCTTTTCTGACGGTACCGCAAGCGTAAATCAACTCAGTTTGCAGGTATTTTTGCAGCTCGACCGAATTAAAATAATTGTCAAAATGTATTTCGTACCCTTTTCCAACTAAGTTTCTCGTAAGGTCTCTAACAACTCTACCACCAAGAGACTTTTCGGTCATTTCACCTATTTTACCAGAGTAAATCTGAAATTGATATACGTATCCTGAATTTTCGGAATGAATCCAAACTTTATAGCCACGTTTTACTGGATTCTTTGGCATATACTGTTTTAGGGAGCTTCGTCCTTTGAATCGGATCGTCGACTCATTAATAGCTTGATGTTGACTTGGTTTCAAAGAATTTTTATATGTATTTTATATGTGCAGGTTGACTAACATCCATGAAAACCGGTCTCTTGACATTATTGAACTTATGAATGGATCCCTCATTTTCAATTGTGAGGACCAGTAATCCTTGTAGCTGGGTAGCTTTTTTATGCCCAATATCAAATTTATTGCAATAAAACCCTTTATTTCCTTTACATTAGTAGGCGTAAATGCATGACTATTACCTCCGTTTCTTTGCAAGGCATATAAGTTAGTTTGAAAAGCTATGTGGTCTAACAGTTACTCAGGGAACATACGCAAAAACATGTCGGTAGGGGTTTCTATATCGGTGGGAATATTTGATCCTATTTCTCTCACAGTGTGAGTTGGAGTTAATCCATATAGTTTTTTTGCGAATTTCCTGGGCTCGTATTAGTGACAAAGGTAGCTCACTTATTACTGCTCCCTTCGGCTATGTCAGCATCAGCGTCTTGGGACAAAGTATCATTCCCAAATATAATAGGCATATTTTCTATGTCAAACAAATCAATTGCTGGCGACGCCGCTGCCGTTGGGCCTACTATTTCTGCGTCCCCTTCAATCTCATCTTCACTAACATCTCCTCGCTATGTTGCAACTCGCTAATGTTGTCACAAGGAATTTCTTCCAAATAATCATACAGGTCATTGGAGTTGAGATTTATAAGCTTGTTATAAAATTTATCTGTAAATAAAAATAAAATCCTATAAAAAAACCGTTAAAAATATACTCATGAAATTTTGAGAAAATTATTTGCCTAAGAGACTGGTGTCACCGCCCTGAGTACACCATATATTTTCTATAAAACTAATACCTTTTTCTCAAAATTGATGATATCTTCGCTGTAAGCACACCAGGACCGTCAGTAAAAATTAATTTGTAAGTGTCCTCACCGCAGGCACACTAGGACACAAAGGGTAAAAAAAAATTCATTTAATAAAGTTTATGTAATTCGTATTTTCGTATACCGTAATTCCGTTATATGTGGTATGTAATTCTCAGGGGGGAGAGGATTCGAAGAACTTCATAGATTTGCATTGATCCTACAATTTTCTTAATATTTGGAAATGCAAGCTGCCAACTTAGGTATATCGCTTTACAATTATAACTAACTTGTTTTAAACATTTTATACATATAGAATTTTTAAAAGTTAAAACTCTTTTTTACTATTGTGTGTAAATAGCTAGCGTACCTATTTATATTTCTGCACAACCCCGCCATTCATTGCAGTAGTCGACTGTTAATAGACCGTGTCGTCAAATGAAGAGACAAAGGGTAGAAACCAAGATGAGAAGGCATTCATAGGACCCTATAACAATTTTCGTCTAAAGGTATATCTAAAAAAATATTTTAAATGTGTAAAGGTATCAATTATAAAATGTTAAAATAAAAAATGATATATAGGCTAATCTCTTTTTAAAAATAGTAAAAAATACAATATTCCATTAAAACGAATCTGCTTCCAAAATTCCTTTTAAAATTTAAAAGGAAAAATCAACAAAGAAACGAAAAAACGAACAAATTTGTTATTCTTTGCCATTATTCTATTCTATTTCAGAGCATTTCAGCGCTTTTAAAACTCGTTTAATATTATTTGGAGTATAATAAAAAAGGAAGTGAATCATTTAAATATAGATTGTAGTATGTATGTTTTCTAACTCAGGGCAATATATAGAGATTGCTAATTTCTTAAATCATAAACGTCTAAAAAATACAAACTTTTTATCTTACATTCGTGAAAAATTACCTTTTTATTGAATCGTGATTTCGCGTAAAATTGTTTTACGGTAATAGAAAAATTCAGTTTAAATTATATAAGTTATGATCTTCATTTACTTTAAGAGAATAACTGGGAAATTAAAATAAAATAATTACAAAAAATAAAAAATTTAAAAATTTACTAGTAGACAAAATTTAATGTATCTAATACCTTAAAGAATAAGACTTATAAATGATAATTTAAGATCAATAAATTTGTGTTTGAAAACCTCTTTAAGTTATAAAAACTACATTTTGTATATATAGCTAAATGTATGTATAAAAATAAAATTTGTGCGATATATAGCTCAAAATAATAAAGTTAGTAAATATTACTCACTAATATATGCAAATAAGAATACGTAGAAAAATGTTCTACAAAATTAAATGAAAATAAAAATTTATAGTAAAAAAATAATGTAAGAAACACTTGAAAATTATAAAGCAAGCAAGGAAGTTTTGTTAATTTTTTTCATAAAAATTGATATAATTCCAAATTTTTAGTATAATGGATATTTAATTAAAATAAAAGCTTAGAACAATAAAATAAAAAATTATTTAATTAATACTGATTATGATTACTTAGACTATTTTAATGTGTTTTATTTGAATAGATAAGGCACCTAAACAGATTTCGCAGATGTTTAGTTAGACGAAATTAAACAAAAAATCTTTTACAGCTTCTGTCAACCCTTAATAGCTTCCTAACTAAAATTAAGGTTAAGAAAATTAAAAAATAAAAATAAATATTACCTCTGATCTAATCAAAGGCTTAGACAGAGAATACAAAATCAGTTGAATAATTATAATCTGGCGGCTTTTCTTTTCAGTTCAATTTATCATAGATTTGCTTTTTCAAAAATTTCACACGAAACTTTGAATAAGCTGGACTGTGAAAAATGTTTGAAATTCATTTGAAAGTGGCAAGGGATTTATTAAGGCTAATCCAGGAATTGAAACTGGATTGGATGGCATGAAATAAAAATATCCCAAATTTATGCATGGTTGTTTTCGAGAAGAGTTTTTATGATAGTATATTTTTTTGCATCACGTCGAAGCAGAAAACAATAATAATCAAAAAAGTGTTTAGTTTAAATATTGTAACTAAAGCTGTTTGGTGTCATGCTTCATAGAAAGTACACCTAAAAGGCGCACATTAAATAATATGCTATTAGGTGACAGTGATGGGAATAAATAGAATAAATAGGCGATTTTGCTGTCAATTACCATGACACTAAAAACAAATATAAATAAACCATTTCTAACCCATATCTACTGTAAAATTAAAGACAGAAAATACACAGTATTCAGAATAGGAAGTTAGTATATTATATTGAATAATTAGCTGAAAATTAAAAAAAGTTTATATAATTAGGGCAAAAAAGGACAATATTGTCATGGATAAACACTACTTCACTGACTATTTCTAATCATTTATTGATTATTTAGCTACTCAAATTACAACTATAAACTAAAACTTAACATCGAATGAGGTCTCTATATACTCGTATACCCAATTCTTACTACTATTTTATAGAATTTTAACAGAATGTTCTTTGAGTACAAAGATAAACGAATACAAATCGATTAAAATAATTCGGCCAAGAAAGTGTCGTAATAGGACAACTTTGTAACAATATTTTAAACAAAATTACATATAATAGAATAATATATGTAATTATAATACTCATGGCAATATTTGATAGATAACTGGAGAAAACGCTACATAATTTTAACGATATTAGAAACGCCGAGAAACCACCTCATACTCCATTATTCCAGAATGACAAAAATGGCACACAACTCGACGCGATGCCTCGAAGGTCAGAGTATCTTTTGGAATGATGCGCAGCCAAGTATATAAGTAGGCGCGTCGCCGCTGAGAGTCAGTACATGCAGGAAAGTTTGGAATATTGGCGCGAGATTTAAATCAGATATAAATAGTTGTAAATAAATAGAATGAAAATAAATATTTCTTCTAATCGAAATTATAGTATTAATATTTCATCTTTAGTAGTGTAAGTGTGTAAATAAACTAGTTGACTATTTTTGTGTAATCGATCAGCTAATAAACGAGAAAAACGCTACAATGGTTTCAAGTGTGGGATGTGAATTGAACGTCGGCCAACTGGACATTGGTGAAAAATACAAAATAGCTGTGAATTGAAATAAATGAAACTGAAGTTAGTGAAAATGCCAAAACAGCGGAGTTAAAAGTTGCCGAACTAAAAAGAGAGGTGGAGAATAGGGACGGAAACTGAACGCCTGATCTTGCAGGAGGAGCTTTATAATACATTACTTGAGAAAGCCGAAGACCTGGACAAATTTGTTTTTGTTGGTACAAGTGATCGGTTAAAATTTGCAAGGTTTTAAAAACGAATTTAAATTGCTGGAAAATTCTGCAAAACTGGAAGAACATATTGCCACTCCGAGAATTAGGCCAAGTTGGAAGAAGAGATTTTGGAAAGCGTCACAAATGTGAAAAAGAATTAAAAAAAGACATTTTGGAAAATATTTTTCTCTGGAAAGGCAAATTCTTTCTTTAATGTAGGTAAGAATCCAGAAGTTCAAAATAAAATAGCAACATTGGACGCCAAAAAAGTTTGTGTCAATACAAAATCTGTTGGATCAATGTGTCATAAACTGCCACAATTTGATGGTAGTAATAGTAGTAGCAGTAGTAGTAGTAGCAGTAAGGATGAGGGAGCTAGAACTAGGCAAGTAGGCCTAAACAGTCCCTTTTTGCCAACCCCTGCCTCCACTCCCAATGCGCGGTCTTCACTGAGTCGACCCGTCCTATAAATAAAGACTTAAATGTTGTCCCAGTCCAGATCTTTAAGATATTCCCGTTGGAGTGTCGTTGCTTCGAAACTTTTCCTTCTCAGGCGACTCAGAGCTTTCTCAGGGCTTTCTCTCCTATACCAAGAAGATGTAGGTGCCTGTTTAGGTGTAGAGACTGTTATGTTCAGTCAGGATTTCCACCAAGTCTTTGATACTCTGTCGGGTCTTTGTTAGCAGTCACATTGCAGCTACACCTTGCGGCTCTTGCACCAGAGCCGTCATGGTCTGGTAAACATTTTATGAAACAAACAATTTGATGGTACTATGTTATTGAATATTTATCAGCATCAGTTTAAGGGGACTGCAAAACCAAACGGTTCATCATCTAGGGAGAAGGCAACTGCTTTTAAGTTGGCCTTGAGAGGAGATGATGCTGCCGTCTTGCAAAGAATCTCCCGAGAAGAATAAGAAGTTTACAATCACCTAGTTTGGCATTTGGAGATGCGTGTACACTTGGAACATGTTTATCATAGGTAGCTCAAAAATTGGCTCCAAAAATTAGGGTAGCGCTTGCAGGAATTTGAAGCCCATATTGCACGTTTGGTTTGACTGGCATATCCAGATGTCCAAGAAAGGATCATGGAACGTTTGGCAGTCCAGGCAGTCCTGGATGGACGCGATAGTGAAATGAGGTAGGCCTTGCTACTAGCACATCCACCTAAGCTAGAAGATGCACTAACACATGCTCTTAAATTAGTAGCTGCTAAGAATATGAACAGACTCTTGTCCGGCAAATGATTCCGGAAATAATGGGAGAGGACGCCTTCAAGGGATCATCTAAGCGGATCATTAGGAAGTTTAACGCAAAACGTAACCACCAGGACTTGGAGTGTTGGAAATGTGGCAAAGTAGGGATGAAACCCGGCGAACTATGCTGCTGGATACATGTGCGACAAAGTCAATTATAAGACCCAACATAGTAAATAAGCAGCTAAGATGCGGCAATCAAAATAGTGTGTATAAGCAGCGACGGGAGATCGAAGAAATGTCCAAGGTAAGCAAAAGTCGCGTTTACCGTAGGAAAAGCCACGTTTGATATCCTGTGATAGTCAACAGTTGAAATTGAGGATAAGGTGATCAGCGTGACTGACATAATGAACACTAAGGGCTTCGAGTTGAGTTTTGAGAAGGGAGTCCTGAAGATGGACGATGAGGAAGTTGTTGCATGTAGAGGCTACTGGTCAAAGAATAGCAGTCAGAAAGATCCTTGTACGTGCTGAAAGGTTATAGTCCATAAAAATGAGTCCAATGATATGATGTCTGATAATTCTTATAAAATTCGTAAATAAATTTTTTTGGGGATATTATGTCCAAGTATGAACGAAGCGATTTTCATTTTCTTGGCTCCATTACCGGCAATTCTGAACATTTAGTTCATTGTTGAGGGTAAATGTACATTCATCGGTAAAACAAATATTTTTTAAAAAATTCCTATCATTATTTGCTCTTTCCATCATTTCAAAACAAAATTCCATTCTTCGCTCTTCATCTCCTTCCTGCAGCTCTTGATGTTTTTTGAATTTATACGAATAATATTTGTGTTTTTTTAAAGTGCGCAATACCGTTGTATGATGTTTATTTACCTCTTGCACAAGAACCCTCATACTAACCATCTTGTTTTCCTCCACACTCAGTAAAATATTAAGATATCTGTTCTCTCTTTCTTCGGCTCTATTTTTGATATCCTGAGTTGAATATTTACAATTATTTATTCCGGCACCTTTGGACTCGAACTTATTGACAATACGTTTAATAGTTGAAATGGACGGAATGGGCTTGGTGGGGAACTGAAAACATTCTAGATACTGCTCTAAAACTGTTTCCCGCATAATGCCACTTAATTATGGCTAGTTTTTCCTCGATTGAATAATTCATACTTGTTTTCAAATATCGACTGTCACTAATTTAATGACACTTTTCCTAACGTCAATGACAATATTCATTTTACTGGTGCCCGTTTGGTTTAACCTGAACCCAAAATTTGCTAATTTTGAAATTACATTAAATTAAATAATTCAAGATTCGCTTATTAACATTTTTTGAAACTTTGCACAGGGGTTTGCCGGATTGGTCTCTTCAAAAAGTTATCTTACATTTTTTCTATGAAATGTACAGAGAAGCCAATAATTGACCCCCTTAAAATTTACATGGGTTTTCCTATGTTCCGCTCGGCGACGCACCACCCGGAATATAGAAATAGAGACATAAATTATCAAAAGCTCTATGTAAATTACAATATATAATACTTTGGTGTCTAAGAAGTAGGTAATAATAGTGATGCGGTCTGAAGTAGAGTACTCTGTATAACAAAATACAAAATTTAATTCTCCATTATATTTTTTATCACAACAATGAAACGCAAATAACAAAACAACGCATTTAACAAAAGGCTCTATAGAATAATAATGTTGGCGACAAAGGAACAAAGTCGACGATTGTTACCACTGTGTTTAACCAAGAGATCAGATCTCTATGTTGAGCTCAGCTTGGTCTGACACCCAGTTTAGGGATTGATATTAAACTATAACTTCCCTCTGTCCAGAACTAATAATAGAAGTTGGAAATATCAATTTAATTCGGGTGGTAGTAGATAATGCGCTCGCTGTTCGTTATTTTAGGTTCTAGCCAATATTGGATTAAAATTTTAGATGTATATTTAAGCTAATTTTGGTGTTAGTTTTGGCGGTGTTAGATTAATTTAAACGACCTCTAGTGCTGCTTATTTTCTACTATTGTTTTTTTAGGAACGTTTATTACTTTCGGTGTTGCCCAGACATGTAGCGATGGAAATGAAAGCTGATATAGCAGGCCAGCCCAGAGAAGAACAGTTCCATAAAATTTATATTCAGAGGCATGAAAATGTTAGGTAAGTTAACACATTGAAAAGCTTTTATTTATGTCTTCATAAAGCTTAGGAATTAGTAAAAGGAATCTTCATTTAAAAATCAACCCTAAGCTTATAAGTTTTAACTATAAATTTTGATGAGTGTAGCGGATAATTATATTTATAATTATTATATTATTTAGCAGTGAGTAATGTACAGGTTGTCAATAAATATAGAATGTGTGAAACTTAAATAAGAAGCTTATAGAAATGCGTGTGTTCATGTACTTCGTTTTAGAGGTGCAGGATTGTAAATTTTTCAAATTAAAACAGTTTTATATTTTTATTAAATAATCTTTAATGATTTACTTTAAATATGGCAGGTTTCTTCAAAATAAAATCTTTTGACGGCATTTCATTTATTATACTTATGTCAGTGGTGTAATAGAACAATTTAAGTTTAGTCGCCCAGTTTGTGAAATCTCTGGAGCGAGCAAAAGCGGGGTTTACAAGGTGGCTCAAATCCATAAATGGGAAGATGCTCCGAAGGAAATTCGTGCATTACACGAACTGGTATAAGCAGAGGGATATTTTAAAATGAGAAAAAATTAAGAAATTCGGATAAACTGTGTGTGGAGAAAAGGGGCATAGAGTAAATTAAATGGGTTCGACCATTTATGTGTAAGGAAACCATTTGGTTTTTAGCATTTGTATCTCTAGTCTTTAAGTTTGGCTTTAAACTCGCCTCATTCCAAGATCGTATGTCAGGGGAAAAGCGATTACGGAAGATTCTATTATGAAAATGTAAATACGTTTATTATTCTCCTAGTTTTTGTACTATACTGATTCTACTAAACGTAAGTATTACTACTTTAATATTTTCCTCTATACTCTCTAGTTTTTAAGTAGTTTATGTTGTTTGAGGGCTCCATTTTAATTTTAAATTTTCTAGAACTTGTATACCTGCTTGCTTTGACTGTCTTTTCTTGAAATTATTGGTCTCTTTCGGCAAAAATAATGGAGAAAATTATAAATATTTTTTAATTATTACATGGGGCTTTAAAGGGAATCGTTTTGTGACATTTTAGTTTAGTTTTAATTGTTTAGTCAGTTTTTACCTTGGAAACGATTAAAAGATAGTCAACGTGAGTCAAGTTAGAGTTTTTAACATTGCCAATAAAAGTGTGTTTCTGAATTTCGTTAAAACAATACTATTTGGACTTAAGTTATTTCTTTGAACGGTGTTGAGTAAGGAGCTTAGCAGAATAGGACTGTTGCCATTTAAATTTAAACGAAAATGGATTTGATAGTAAGATCGAAATTTGCGAAGTGAATATGGAGCACTGATTTTTGATTGCAATTAAAGCTCCACCCACTCTCTCATCTAGGCCGTTAGACATCATAGCATTATAATTGATCCATGAAAAGTAGTATTTGAGAGTATTTGTAGAATCAAAAGAACGTTGAAGTTGTTTTCTTTTAGGAATTTTTGAATTTCAGCCTTTTTCCTACCAATTCTGCTTGCGGGACAGGGGTGAATCAGATCAGGGGTAAGAAGTAGTATCTACACCCCTATGGTTGGCAAATGTAGCAGAACCGCTAATCGGTCTCTAGCGTTCTTGCGATCGCATATTTGGCCCCTGCGCCATTGAGTATTACGTGTTTCATCTCTTTGAGATAAGACCCGAATTTTCATGTCGAAAAGGGCACTGAGTTAGAAAATCTATTTTTCGTCTCTGAGCAATTTTGTTGATTTTACAGAATGACTGAATTGTGCAATAATACTCATGATTGGGGGTAAATTGTAATTTAGTCATATTGATGTGGCAGCACGACTGAAATTGATATTGACTTATTTTAGATGATCAGTAATCTGGTCACATCAAAATTTATCTCTGAGGATACTTTTTTCTCTTTTTGGATTGTGGGGTAGCTTGGCTCCTAAAGTCAGGTTTAGAGGTAATTGAGGACATATCTGGAGTATCTTGAAGCATTTTTTAGTAGATATGAATTCTTTTATAAGATTTTTTTGCAGGAGGCTGGTAATAAACTGTAACTTATACCAGTGACGATCGATTTTTTGGAATTTAATATCCATCTATGATGTAAAAGAAAATTCAGTGTCTACCATTTCAGATTTACTTCTACCAATCTTTTAAGAAGATAGTGTGGCTTATTATATTCGTTTATTAAAAACAGCCTACCTGTGCTTACGACTACTGGTGATGGAATTTATGTGACAATATTGACGCATAAATTCGCCCACTACCCGTTACTAGCAAAATTTTTGCTTTAACACCCTAACAAACCCCTATAAACATGCTTTTACTACAAGGCCTAATCAGTTCCAACCACTAGCAGCATAACCATCGATTTATTTTGTAAAGCCATTTGAGTCGAGGCTTTCAACATTAAAGCAAAAGATTTTCAATAAATCCAAATTTCAGGCTGAACAATAACCATTTCACATTTATTTTTACCAATACATTCAATTTTTTTTTGTATTAACTTTTGCATTTTGTTATTTCGTTAAATTTTGCAATTTTATCAATTGGGACCTATGTTTACTTTACATTTAATATTTGAGGTATATATGATATTTAAGCAGTACTACCTTTTTTGTTTACTGGGTGAATCTCCAGGAACTGCATCGATCGTCTGTGAGAAAACTTTAATCAGGAAAAATCTTAAAATTTGACTAAACTATTTGCAAGATACTATATAACCGCAATTGGATGTGAACTTTATATTTTAAATGGAACACCCTTTATATTACTAAATTTTTGAACTCTACATAATCTAAATACATTTGTACACTGAAAGCCGCGAGCCTTAACGTTATTCATCATCGATTTCTCTGTCAACCGGCTGCACTTTTAGGTAGCCATATTAAGTTTTACTTAATTTCTCTATTTACTTAATATGATTCTTTGCTTATTTTGCAAATATTAGTTTACTTACCGAATCAGCTACACTAAAAAGATATAGATACATTTTAGACTTAGTTAAGTTAGTGAGAAATTGCGCTGTAACGTTCGAAATAAAGTTTTGTATATAGCCTTTTTCACGGTTTACTATTTTAATTGGCGTGGTCGTATTGAACTTTGTTGAACGATATCCGACCAAATCGCAATCGGTCTGACTTAACAGTTTATCGGTATCTAACCTCATCTTCTACTGAATCTACGAAGTGCAACTACCCTAAGTTACACTCCAACCTAATCTATTGGGAATTGAACACTTCGCGAAGGTCCAATCTCGACCACCATAGACTAAGCAGCCAGGGAGCACACACCATCGGCTTCTATAGGCAACATAGAATAAGTTAGGCTAAGAGTATGCAGATTCTCATCGTTTAATTATTGCTGTGCTCACGAGTGTTCACTTTCCTTAAATTCGTCCTGATATTAGCATTTTATTTTTACAATTTTTTATTCCAACTAACCATTGTTTCAGTTTCCATGTCGCAAAACATTTAAAAAATTATTTTTTCTTCACCATATTCATTTGGTTTATTTTAGCTTCAAAGCAATCAAACTTTTAATGCTATTAATAACGATAATCTTCCTCCTTTAGCAGAGGATAATTTTGAAAATATCGAGTCTAAAAACATGCCTAATGTGCAACTTTTAAAGTCTTGTGTTTGACAAGTTAGATACATTAATTGTTGACGATGATAAAAGAAAAAACAAAACTGCTCATTATGATGATATCGCATTAAAGACATTTTTAGCCAATTTAGAATATCGCATGTAGCTAATTGTTAGACTTAACTAACTTTTACAGCCTAAGAAGAAAAGTATATTAATTTCAGCCGGAACATTTAAATTCGTTACGACACAAATAAAAAAAAACAAACAAGACCGACAAACAACCTACAATAAATAAATGTCCCTGATCGGCAAGCCGCAGGTTTACTTAACTCTTTACCACGAACATTTTTACAATGTACAGAAATAATTTGACATATATTTATAAATTACCAGAAAACTCATCTATTCGAAGCCGCAGTCCTTAAAATAACTTAGATAAACCGACATTAATCATCGAGACTTCATCAATTAAGTTTCCAAGAGCTGTATACCCAATAAATCAATGATTAATATAATCCAACAGTTATCAGTATGAGGACGAGCATTATGATTTTCGCAAAAATCAAAATTATTCCAATGTATATAATTCTCAAGATGTTTATGCAAACAATACATATATTTATGAAAATTAGAATTCCTATAAAAATGTAGATTATAACAACCCACACGCACCGACCCAGAAACGCGCGTACGATGTAGTTCTCAGATAACCAACCATTATACCCCAAACGAAAATATGAGATCCAATGAAAATTTTCTGTTTACCGAACAAAACAAACCCTCACATAACAATCTTGTTAAACACGAATCGCTCATTCACCCTACATTTATATTTATGAAATTGCATCTTATTTTTTAATCGATACGGGGAGTTATAAAAATCAAATAAAACCAATAATTGCACATACATTTTATAAATATTTCATTAAAAAAAAAGATTTAATCAATCAAACAGCGCATGCATAATATATCAGAATGAATTTGCAGACATACTTATTTTTAGTTTATTTTATACTAATGGCTACCGTAAATTTTATCTTTTTGATTTTTTACAAAAGTTTGACGGTTTAATTGTTGCAGATTTATTAAGCCAGTTAAATGCAAGCATAAATATTAATTAAAGAAAAACAAAATCTCAATTCGCAGAAATTCCAATTATTTTTGAAAATCGCAAAAAATTCCTGAAAGCATAATATTAAGGATATACATGTCAACCAAATATAGGTGCTAGAATGAACATATAATTCGGTGAGTTATTTTGTGTGTTGTCCATCTGCTCTGTTGAGGTTATGTAGGTCTTGGTCCAAGACAGACTAACTTTTAGGGTCCATCTATACGTTTACATATTACATAAGATTTAAGGCAAGATCCAAAGTTTGCTTCTATGCAAGGATTATTTTAGAAAGGTATGGATTAGTCTCGCTAATTCAACCTATCCAACCTGTGTTCGTCTGCGGAGCAAGTGTCTCTTTAGTTGTTTTTTATGTAAAGGCTCGATAGCCACACGACCAGTTGTCAGAAGCATCACGAACGATGGAGCTCGACTGACCCAATATTAATAACATAATAGGTTATTGTAAGCTTGTCTCTATTATCAGTTATTTAAATTGCCAAGTGCCTGGTGCTCACTTATAAGCATTCAGAGTTGTTAATGTCGCCCTTTAACATAGTACCACTGTAATTCAAAGGGTTTAGAGTTTGATTTTGAGCTCTGTTCTATATCACATTATTTTAGAATTTATTTTACAACGTTAATGTTCATAATTTTCTTAAAATTCAATTTAATTTAATTCAAGTAATTTGTGTTGTAGTACAGTAACTCGCAGCAGTAACTCGTAGTACAGTAACTACAGCTCAGAGGAGCCTGACATTTAAATGATTTTATTTTAACACAGTTTTGAACAACAGAAAGGGTAAAAACAATTTACCGTGTGTGTTTTAATGTTTAGATCTTTCATTTCGGATTAAATTTCATCACTTTTTTAATAAGTACTATATGTTATGTGTGTGCTAAATTTTATTGACTTCACCAGTAATCTCAACCACCCTTATCGATTTTAAGGTATGTAAGGAAGGAATTTTCAACTTTAAATAATTTTCTTAGTTATCCACATTGAGGCAATTTTATAAGGCAAAAATACAAAATCTACAGCATTACAGAAGCATTTAATAAAACGGCAAAGGTTACATGTTTCGCCCGACTAGAGCATCAACAGACCTATAATAATTAAGATGATGTAACCCGAATTTTGGACCAATCTCGTCCCAACTATCCCGCTTTTTTTCTCCCTTTGGCATAACCCCAGCTTTTAAAACCAATAATATATTAAAAAGACACCTAACTAAAACTAAAGAGAAACTACCCCCGCTATCTTCTCCGGAAGTGAGAGTGCCCTGCAGTTTACGTCGGGCAGTCTGGTAGGAAGATTTCTACTAGGATTAGTGAATGCAAGGCCCCATAGAATAAATTTAAAAATACCGATATCGCAGTGACCAGATCGGCTTTTGCTAATCACCCCCTTAACTCCAAACATAACTTTCCCGACACCCAAAATATAAAAATACTTTATCAGTGCAATAAAAGTAAAAAACTAGACTTGCTGGAGATAATGGAAATTAGTGAAGCTTTTAAAAGCCCAGATCTATCCTGTGTGATTAAAAGGTTTGAATTTGATGGCTAGCTAGTTCTTAATAACCTTAAATAATTTTAGACTCTCAAATAATTGTTAGATTTCTGGAATGTATAAGGTGATTTGATGGTTTAGTTAAGTTATTTGTACATAGATAGTGCCACTTTATTGTAAGTTTTGTTTATTTATATGTTAGGTGTTTTGTGTATGTTATGGTAAGTTTTTGTTAAATTTCCTTTCTTCAGGTTACATCATCTTAATTATTATAGGTCTAATGATGATCTAGTAGGGCGAAACATGTAACCTTTGTCATTTTATTAAATGTTTCTGTGTAGCTGTAGATTTTATGTTTTTGTCTTTTATAAAAACGTATGACCAGCATCTTTAAAAAAATGGATGATTCGAGTTAATTTTATAACTAGTCGTTAAAAATAAATAGAGTTTTTGGAGTTAAAAACTTACACAAAAACTTAAATATGTCATAAGACTTAAATATAAAATATTACGCACCTAAATATTAAGATTCTAATGTAGAATGCAATAATGCCTTAAGATATACGGTGTTTGATTTAAAGTAACAAAATTAATACCTACTTTCGGTGTAACCGAAAGTGCCGCCATCTTGAAAATATTTATGTCAGGCAAGTTACTCTCATCAACTCTTGTATATTGTTAAATTTCCAGATTTTTTCTAGTCATAGTTTCTCCACAATCACCTTGTATATACAGTTTAGCAAAAAAAATGCCTAACTGTTTTTTTTATTTACATATTTATTGTGAGGTAAATAATTATAAAGGACTAGATTTTTATTGGCTAATTCGCATTATAATATGCGAATCGACTAATGTATCGCCGCTATACATAAACGAATACGTTATGCTATTTCAAATCCCTTTTAAAGTATCATGCACCTCTTGAAAGCTCATTGGAAGGTTTGAAAGCATTCCTACATTCGCCTCATATTCCAGACGTGCTCGATACGCGAAAGATCGGGCGAACGCACGGACTATTACCTTTATTGTAATTGCTGGAGTATGAAGCCAGCATTATTATTCAGTTCTTGAGCGTACAAAATAGCAAATAGGTATACAAAACTCATGTTTTTTTCGGTATTAAATTAGCCTTAGAACAATTTCGACCAATACACCGAAGTCGGCATTTACCCTTAGTTTTGCAAGTAGAAAGGGTATGTATTATACACATTTTTTAAAAAACATTAAGTTTTTATTAAAATGGTGCTTTGTTTCTTATATTTGGTCTTCTTGCCAAGAAATTTAATTTAATTTTATTGATTAGTTTTTATTTTATTAATTGTTTTAAGACCGCCGTTAAAAGTAGTCCCAGATATTGTGAAGAATATTCGATGTAATTGGTGGCATTAATTAGTGATGCAATTTTGTAAATCATCCAAGGATTCAGGCTGAGTGGCATACATTTTCAATTTCAGATGCTCCCATAAAAAAAAGTCAACAAAAGATAAATCAGGCGATCTCGCGGAACATTCATTAGCACCTCGTCTCCATTCATCAGGAACATTTGCTTCAAAAACTACCGTATAGTATATGTACAGTGTATGGTATATAATATACGCTGTGGCCTCTGGTAATGGATAATGTGATTTTTTTTATAGTAACGACTGGTATTTTTCATAATTTTGGTTAGCGCTGCATAGACGTTGACGCTTGTGTATTCATCAATAAGTCTAGGTATCTTTATTTAAATTTCCTGGAAAGAAAAATGGTCCAAATATGTGATTACTGAAAATACCAGTTCAAACGTTTATTTTTTGTATGAGCTTTATGGTATATGCTTAGATTCATTTCGGTAACGACATTTTTTAAAAAAACAACTTTAAAAGGTTAGTTGGGAGTATTTAAAATTATTAGGGATACTATTTTACAATATTGTAAATGGCGTTTATTATCATCATGATTAAGTTACTCCATATAGCATGTATTTCACGGTTTCGAAGAATGAATAAATAAATAAAGCATATGATTATTACACTGATTTTAATTTGAATACTAAATGTTGGTTGGTTTGTTGTATGGTATTGTAAAACAAATAAAATAATTATTACATTTATTAGATAGCCAAACTAAAAATATAACGTAGCAATTTTTTTTTAATTAATTGTAAGGTAACTAATTGTAAGTAGTTAAGCACATAATTTTATCCAGTCATAAAATGTTCAATAAGGCGAATGCAAACCTCGAAATTTACCTAAGTCAGTAACATGACTACGTCTAGGCGAACAATCTTTAACCGCAATTCATTCCCATGTTGATAAATTATAGTGACTCTATTTACGTCAAACTTAATCCTTAGTAAATTAGAGTTAGTCCGCTAACTTCCTGTTTCTCGTTTCAGTATCCTATTCGCTGATATTTGTGGGTTCACGACCTTGTCAGACCAGTGCACCGCAGAGGAGCTGGTCCGCATCCTCAACGAGCTATTTGCTAGGTAAGAACTTAATTTAGAATTTGGTTTTTGGTCACAAATATATGGTATATTTTATTTTTCATTTGCAACTTTTAAACTGAACGTAAAAAATAAATAACATGTATATAATATGTATTCAATTTGATTACTTTATTTTTTTTTATATTTTAAAAATGAATATGAAATATATGATTACGGAAATTTTTTTTCATTCATCTTTAAAAAAATAAATATGTCACAAGTTTTCTAGTTACAGTTTTCTATAGCATAAGCTTGTGAAATTTATTGCTCTTGCTCACTGAATGAATTTGATAATTAAACCCAATTATTGCATAAATACATTATTGGTCAAATTTATCAAAGTTTTCATTAGATAATGATATCATTTTGGATACTTTTTACTACTTGATTAGGGATTGTCGGTTTCTTGACTCATTCCAATCCTATAAATTTATAGATAGCCTGCAGTTTTATTCATATCTTTTAAATTAACTTGTTGTAATTAATAATTTTTTTGATAAAGATTATTTGCTCTATCAATTATTACCACTTAGCTAGCATACGCGGCTTACTTACCAATATTTAAAATGACAAATCATTTTTCTCTACGCTCCACTTATATCAGAAGATCACGCTTCTCAATTTCTGGGAACAACGCAAAACAAACTTTCATATATGGTCATATTGGGTCGATCTATATTTGCGAATTAGAAACTGGGAGAGTAATACCCGTGTCTTGGTGTGCCGACAGTAGTATAAAAAAACGCTATATTATATTATTATATGTAGCATTTCAATTTCTTTTAATCCTGTATCTTAAGTATGAAATAAATTATGTCAATTATGTCATTGAACCAGCAGTCATTATTTTGCCACAGTAATATGATGGAGGCCAAGTCATTAAGGCCCAAAAACTCTTTTTCTAATCGTTTTAGGGGTTGTAATATTTCAATGGTACACCAGGATATTTCAATGGTACACACAATATCTTTTAATTTAGATGTTCCTCCAACATTTACATTATTTACATTATTGCCCCACCGGGGGTTACCAGAGCCCAACGGCCTTAGAAAAACCGATAAGGCTCTCTGGTCTGCAGGACTTAAAGTCACTCGGTGCACTGAAAGTGTTACCCAAGTATTTGAATCTGGCGCGCGTGAGTGCTGGCCACTCGCCGACCACTTGGTCAACGGTTTCATCCTCCAGCTCACAACACCACCGGCTTTCTGGGTTGTCCGCAATACCGATGGTATGGAGATGGCTTCTTAAGTGCCAGTGACTGGTTAAAAGACCTGTCACTAGCCGAATTTCCCGAACTTATTTGGATGTCTTATAACAACAGCATTTAAATTGGTCTTATTTTTAATTTTCAGACTGATCACAAATTTCATACAATATTAAAAGTAATTCTTGTTTCTTCTTAGGGTTTCGATTTGTTTCATTTTATATTTTAAGACTTGTTTTTATTGAAATTGTCATTTTTTTATTTCTGGTAGATCTGAATTTGAATTTCTTTCTTGGAGTAATAAAATGTTTCACAGTGCTTCTGATTTAAATAGCTGACTGATCCAGTCGCTTGGTTATAAGCTTTATATTTACGCAGACTTAGTTTTATTCAGATTCTTATTATAAAAGGGGTCAGTCGTAGCTCATTCCAAGCTTGGAATAAGCTACGCGGTGTATGGACCATAAAACTGTTACCAGTATTTGGAAAAAACATAGGTTCAAATGTTTTAAGTATTCTAAAATGCAATAAATATTTCTCGAAGACCATTGCCGAAGAATGGAATTTTGTGAAACAAAAAAGCAAATGATAATAAACATTTTAACAAAATTTGTTGTTTTCGAATAAATATTCTTCTTCATTACTTTGGAAATACAATCCTTTCAATGCTCGATATTGGTCGCAGAAAAATAAGTGCAAAAGTTTTTATTTCCGTACTCAGTATCCACAAAAATAAAATAATTATGTTGGTATTTTGGGGAACCAAATTATAGGGCCATTTCGTTTTGATGGTACTTTAAATACTCAAGCTTAAATTAAAAATGCTTATTCTATTAAAGGAGAAGCTATGTCTTAAAGAGTAACATTTTTTCATGTTTTTTGCTTTTTGAGAGTTGCTGCGAAATCAAATTCTTGCTACTATTTAAATCATCTCTGATTTAAACCTGAAATCCGAGCTCTGTTTAACAAGACGGCTGCTCATAATGTGATTATAAAAGAAATATTTCTTAACAAATACTTTTCCTAACCGTCTTACTAGTCACCAGTCTCGCCAGTCCCGATTTTAAATGGTCTCATAGAACTCCAGATTTATTCCCAAATGACTTTATTTTTGGGGTTATCTTAAGGACGCCATTTAGAAACACGAATTTAGTAGGCTCCACAATTTTAGAGTTGCGAGAATAGTGTTTACATTTATAGTTTTTTAATACACTTTTATCAGAGTTATATTTTATTTTTATTTAAATAGCGCTTTAATTTGAGATATATCATTATAAAACCTTCATCAGAAACATATTTTAAAAAACGCCTGAACACTTGCGTAATATTTTGGCAAATTTTATTGCAGCTAGTACAGTTACTTCCATCAAAGATAGACACTTATTAACACAAATATATAGAGAAGTGGTGGTTGCATACAAACTGATCGAAATTCTTCTAACAAATCTGCTGACGGGATTACTCAAGGAGGAGGGAATGGAATTCCATTCCTTCTTCCTTGAAGAAGACAGGAAGTTAAATGTGATACTCAGAGGACTGGACCAAAACTTCGAGTTAGAAGAGGTCGAGGAAGAGTTGAGGTCGATGGGATTTGAACCGGAGGAGCTGGGTTGGTTTAAAACCGGCCCAGGCTGAAGGAGAACCACAGACCTCATCAGATTCCTCGTCCCGAAGGAACAGGAGAGTGTGTTTCGGGTTGACAATATTTTGAATATCAGGCTCCGCGTCGAGCGCTTAAGGACTCAGACTTATGAAAATAGGAAGCAGATTGGGCAGTGTCATCGCTGCCAGGAATATGGTCATGTCCTGAGCAATTGCAACGCGAAGCCGCGTTGCCATAAATGCAAGAGGGAACACTTCTATTCTGAATGTGAGAAAAACAGGGTAACTCCGGCTGAGTGTTGCAATTGCGGCGGTGACCACCCGGCGAGCTATTGGCGCTGCCCAAAAAATCCAAACCTAAAAAAAGTAAACATAAACAACCAAAAAAAAAGCTTCGCTGAGGCCTTGAGAAAGAACGACGCGGACTCTGTTAACAAGAGGGCGGAGCCAAAGGACGGCAACAAAACATCATTGCAAATGAAACGTCCCGAGCTATCAATCGGTAACACAAATCTCTTGAACCTTCTTAGTTTGCCAGACGCGATTTTAGAAAAAAAATTGATAATTTAATGGCAAAACTAGAGAAACTAAACTCTAACCCGGCTGTCAAGCTATTGCTGGGAGTCGAGGTTTAGTCACTTGCGGTATCAGTTTACTTCCTTCCCAACGTGGTCAAATTCCCAATTCCCATCCTATTAACCACATAAAATAACCGCATAAAATCCCAATCCACCGTCAAAATCCTAAATCCACTTCAAAAAGTACCGTAAAGGACCGGTTACGTTCACACCTCCGCCCGACCTTATCTCGCTAACCAAAAGTTCCGCAATCTGAGGGGGCATTGTCTGCTCACAGGCTCGCGTCCAATAACATCGTACCCAGACCCTATAAATATATGCAACCAAACCTATCCCGACTAGTCAGTTCCTAACTTCCGAGCAAGTCAAAAGTCCAAGCACCTAGATGCGACCCAGAATGATAAAAAGATGGCGCCTAATCTCGACAAGGATCTATTCAAAAGACCGGCAAGAGCCACCGTTGCTAGCCCGGAGGAAATCAGTGCTCAGATGATGACAAATCTGCTAGCGTCCTCTCGCTTGGCAACGGAAACTATTGTAACTAACTTGACTGTTTAACGTACCTAATTGGACCGATCAAAACGGTAAAAAGGCGTGACCAAATTAAGGCGGGAAAATTCAAATTTCATTCAATAAGGAATCTCATAATTTTATTATTTAATCACAACATCCAAAACAAACTTCCAATCAAAAAAGTTACTTTTTAATTATTAGCATCAGATATTATAATCAGGATAAAATAAAACTATTCAGCTTTATTTTACATACCTAAATGAGTTAATGTACTGCAATAATCAGTTAACAATAGTGTACAATATATCATCAATTTCAAAATGGAAATAAAACAATGTTTTTCTTTGATAAAAGCATAAATTAAATAATTAATTAAGCATTTTAAATGAATAAATTAAATAATTATCAAAACGATGCGAGTTCTCAACACTTGTTATCCAAACTTTGCATAAATAAATTTTTATTAAATATTCCAATTAGCAACGAAATCTAATTAAACAATATTTTATTGTCGATGTCATAAACATAGAATATACAGGTTAGGAAATCGATCATTACGCATAGAGAGGTGCGTAAAAGCAAAATATGACAACGCGCACGCATGCATTATGTGCGCTCTAGCACATGTATGAAACTTGAATGGTGAAAATGGGAATCGTATATCAGCCATCTTGCTTGGCAAAATTGACAGACGCTGACAGAAACGTTGTTGACATTGACTATTTTAAATCAATAACTTTTTTTCCTAACAAGTTCTTTTTTATATCGGGAGTAATGTTTTAATTCATTTGCAGCAATTGCAGGTGTCCGGTAAGAAAATGTGATTTTATTTATTACTGTTATTCTTTTGTATTGTCAATTTTTAGTCAAAAAATCAAATTTAGTTGGTCTCAATCAAGATGTTTGACCTTTCAAATATTTAATTGTTAACTTGAATGTTATAAATACATATTACAAAATGACTGGGCTCTCATTTCCTTTTCCATAATAAAAAATGTATTAAACTTGTCCTGTAAATATCCATTATGTAAGAGTAGTCTTTAATGGTTCTGATAAACAATCATGGTAATAAAAGATTTTTCAACTTCTTTCAGTCTCCGTTGCAAGAAAAATATACAGAGAGATATGCAATGTAAATTTTATTAAGACCTTGAAAAATTTGTTCTGTGATCAGTTGTCTCCAAAAAATTTTAATAACCCTATATATATATATATATTTATATATATATATATATATATATATCTAGGTGTACTACCTATAATTTATGTAATTTTTAGATATATCTCGTTTCTGTAAGTTAATTTAAAGGAAAAAGATAATTTTTCTCAAAAAGAATTACCTAAAATTGGTTATATATATATTATTTAGGTATTATATATATATTTCATATATCTCATATATATATATATATATAATATATAGTTGCTGATAGCTTCAAACGAGGAAAAAAAGACACAAATAAGAGAAAGCAAAGAAACATTGTCGCGTGACATAAAAAATCTACAGGAAGAGTTACGTGGGGAAATCAAACAATTTAAACAGGAAAATAAAGGGCTGAATGAGGAAGTACGTGTCTTAAAAAAAATAAAGAAACAGACGATCGAAAAGCAAAAAAATATAAATTATTAGTGTACGGCATCGAAGAAAAATGGATTTCACTACCTGATTAATTAGTTCCAAGCAAGTTTTCAATCAAAAATTAAATATTGACTGTCGTTTTGAAGATCTACCAAATTTATACAGAATTGGAAAACTAACCAGTGAAAGAAAACGACCAATTTCTATTGAAACAAGCAGCTATTTTCTACGAAACGATATCTTAAAAGACGCAAATAAATTAAAGGGCTCAATAATTTACATTACTCCAGAGTACTCCCAGGACTACAAAGAAAGAACAATATTGAGGACATACTTAAAGGAAGCTCGACAGAATAATCAAGAGGCCATTATAAAGAAAAACAAACTAATCATAGAGGGAACGGCATACACATTGGAAGAGATAAAACAGAAAAGAACAGTTTGGCTTCAACTTGAAATACAAGGGGACGTGAAACATTGAAAAAAACTGAAAGTATTAAATATTTAGTAATTATAATGGATCAAAATATGAAATGGGGTAAATACATAGAAAGCACAAATACAAAACTGCGAAAATTAATTTATACAAATTAGAAATTGTATGCCAATTAAAATTTTGAAATTGCTATACTTTGCGTTGGCGGAATCAATAATTAGATACGGTTTGTCAATATGGGGCGAAACTTATTCAACAACTTTAAATATTCTCAATGTTACCCAAAGATATTTGTTAAAAGTCATATTTAAAAAAAAAAACTAGATACTCAACTAAACTTTTGTTCCAGGAAGCTCAAGTTATGACGGTACAACAATTATACATATGTTAAGTCAATTCAAAAATTACAAAAAAAAATTATTATATTTGAGTCAAAACTTTGATGTTTGCTAACATCTTGGACAGGTTAGAAAAATGCATTTCAGGTTTATACTAATTAGGTGTATATAAGTCATTAATTGTTAATAGGTATGTTTTATATAGTTGTTAGAATTAGGAAGTTAATATAATAAGTGATGGATATGCGATTGTTGTAAGATTCACTAGTTATATATATATATATATATATATATATATATATATATATATATATATACATATATATATATATGTGTTGTTCCTTGATATATGTTAAACATACTTTGATATGTTTAAATTGTATGAGCGAAAAGTTGTTTCGTTGAATTTCAAATTTTTATCTGTACACCCTCCTTAACTAGCAAGAGTATTATTCTGGTTGTATCTTCCATTTGAATAAAATATATACTAGTTTTTAAGTTTAAATGTGTCTAACCAGTTGATCTGCCATGTTTTACTCAAAATTATAGCATCAAAACAACAGTTAAGGCTTTCAAGAAATAGCACAAATGTGACACACATTTGCGTATGCATTTAATTCATCTTGGAAGTCAATTGTGTTTATGATTTTTACAAAAATAAGTAAATTTTTAAGATTTAATTTTTAAGCTAAGATTGCAAAACTTCAAACTAATAATCGTAATACTTAAATCTATTTTAAAATATAATATTAAAATCGCAGTGTAGTATGCCCTATAAAAAAAATCTTTAAAAAAGTTTTAGTCAATATTTTATATTAAAAAATAAAAATGTATTTAAAGACTTAAAAGAGAAATAAAAGTTATAAGGTAGGCAGTTTTACAAATCTAAAAAATATCCAGCGTACACTATTTTCTTATTTGTTTATACTTTTGCATTATTTAGTTTCTTGGTCTGATTCCTGATTACCCCTTTTTGTTGGATTACCTTTTTCCTGAGGTTCAAATAGTAGTGCTTTTCGTTTGTAAACGTTTGTGGGTGTTTCACGTCCGCTTGTATTTCGTCAAGTTGAAACCAAGCTGTCCTTTTCTGTTTTATCTCTTCCAATGTGTATGCCGTTCCCTCTATGATTAGTTCGTTTTTCTTTGGCCTCTTGATTATTCTGTCGAGCTTCCTTTAAGTTTGTCTTCAATATTGTTCTTTCTTTGTAGTCCTCCTGGGAGTACTCTGGAGTAATGTAGATTATTGAGCCCTTTAATTTATTTGCGTTTTTTAAGATATCGCTTCGTAGAAATTAGCTGCTTGTTTCAATAGAAATTGGTCGTTTTCTTTCACTGGTTAGTTTTCCAATTCTGTATAAATTTGGTAGATCTTCAAAACGACAGTCAATATTTAATTTTTGATCGAAAACTTGCTTGGAACTAACTAAGCAGATAGTGAAATGTTGTCCGTTTTTCTTATCTTTTTCTTCGATGCCGTGCACTAATAGTTTATATTTTTTTGCTTTTCGATCTTTTCGATCGTCTGTTTCTTAATTTTTTTGTTAAGACACGTACTTCCTCCTTTAGCCCTTCATTTTCCTGTTTTAATTGTTTGATTTCCCCACGTAACTCTTCTTGTAGATTTTTTATGTCACGCGATAATGTTTTTTGTATTTATTCTTTGCTTTCTCTTATTTGTATCTTTTTTTCCTCGTTTGAAGCAATCAGCGACTTTATCAGTTGTCTTATATCTTTATTAGTAATTAAAGTATCATTAAAATTAGTAGTAATTTGCACATACGGTTTTTGTATCCTTCTGGAACAACTTTCAGCAATTTTTGTGAACTTATTTTCACTTAAAATTTTGTAGATTTACGGAGCACTACAATTTCAATGTTTCAATTATGAAGGTAACCATACACCGTGTTATACTTTTTTTTTGTGAGCGTAACACTTTAACTCAATGTATTCAAATTTGAAATATTTTAATATAATTTAATAAAGCTTCTTTCATTTATCAAAGTCGTAGATTAGTGATTATAAAGTAGAAAGCAAACATGATTTGGGCTTATAAGAAAGGGTAATCTCCATAGAAAAATCAACCATAATTGTATGGGTTTCAATAATTATAAAATTTTGAGCAGTTTAGAAAATAACCATATTTATTGCAAATGTATTTAAATGGCAAATATACAGTGAGAGCCAAAAGTCCTGAATAAATTCATTTAAAATTCAGGGGTATGTTCCAAAAAAAAACCCTCGGACACGTCGATTTTTATTTTTAACTGCGGGTTTTCTTACTATAATTTTATGTATACAGGGTGGTCCAAAAATAAGTTACGACCATCAACTTCAATTTTTGAAATGGAAATACCTTTTTTTTATTCTGTATTCTTAAAGAACAGAAAATTCTAGATATATTTCATGTACAATGTCCTATACCTATCTTCATTTGTTTTTGAGTTATTGACAGTTGAAAATCGGCATGTTTGCACTTTTGACTTGTTATAAAATCTAAACGGTTAGACATAGACAATTGCGGTTTGCACTTTTATTCGTAGCTTTTTGAAAACCATCTGTCTAACCGTTTGGATTTTATAACATGTCAAAAGTGCAAATATGCCGATCTTCAACTGTCAATAACTCAAAAACAAATGAAGATAGGTATAGGACATTGTACATGAAATATGTCTAGAATTTTCTGTTCTTTAAGAATACAGAATAAAAAATAGGTATTTCTATTTCAAAAATTGAAGTTGATGGTCGTAACTTATTTTTGGACCACCCTGTATACATAAAATTATAGTAAGAAAACCCGCAGTTAAAAATAAAAATCGACGTGTCCGAGCGTTTTTTTTTTAACATACCGCTGAATTTTAAATGTATTTATTCCAGACTTTTGGCTCTCACTGTATGTATAAATATATCAGAACAGAATATAAACATTAATGGATAGGATATTTTGTTTGATAACAGTAACTACTTATTAAAGAATAAAATTTATATTAACGTATAATCTTGACTAGGTTGATATTGTTGGTACCTTGATCTTGCGTTGTGAGGTTGTACAGGTGTCTGATTTCTTTCGGTTGCCTTGGCCAATGTCGATCTGAAAATTAGATTGAGACTTTATTATGTGTGATGTCTGCAATAGTCAGTTAAGCAAAATTTGTTTTTTTTGTAGGAAAAGTTAGTGAATCTTCATTTAATTAAAATTGTAAATAAAGTAGCTGTCAGATCCAAATATTGATTTTCTTCTCAAGATCTCTTTAAGTTTTATTGTGGCTGGTACATACTTACAGTAGTACTTTTTTAATGCAGAAATTGTCTATATTTTCAGTAAGATTCCAAGGTTGACAGATCACTTAAGCACGGTAAAATCTAGAGGGGAACCATTTTGACAGATTTGGGTTAATGGGTCATTTTTCATCTGAGAGTTGAAGAATTCAGCTGGTCTCGATTTGAGCGGATTTACAAAGGAAATACCTTATCTAAGTCTGATTTCTTTTAAATTAAAGATAGCTAGAGTTAAATTAAAGTTTTGCCGAGGGCAGTTTTAAATAAACAGTCTAAAGAGTTTCTAAGGTTTCCTGTGTTATTTTGTCATAAAAGTTTCAAAGAAAGGCCACATTCCAACCTAGGTAAGTTGCACATGGTACATGGTCAACTTGTTCTTATAATTTTTCTTATAACCCATTAAATATTTGCATTTATTTTAATTTTAATTTAAAGTTTATAAATGCATCCAACTTTTTAAAGCGAAATTTTAATGAAAATTTATTGTGCTCACCTCAGAAATTCCTCAGCTCAGTTTCTCACACTCGTTCTCTTTCTTCTTCTTTTTCTATTTGCCCCCTTATAACGACCACTTGGGCTTCCTCATCTATGTGTTCAATTCATCACTGATATTGTGAAGGATTTGATGGAATTTGATGGTCTGAGCCCCATCGAACACACTTGAGCTTCTTCTGGATATCCTGAAATCTATCACAGGGCATACTGTCTGAATCACTTTGTCCAACCACCACAGAAGACACTATGCTTCCTGAGACACACCAGGTGGGTCCCATGGCCGTCTAGTTATCAACCAGGGCGAAAACAAAGACCACGGGTACCACAGAATAATATAACCATTTAGAAGTGTAACAAAGGCCACACACACTATTTTCGCCATTGTTAATACTCATTGAATAATTTATTATATATATATTTACTAGTTTTTCTTTAATTTTGAGGCACCTTGTTGCCATAATCTTTGTTGGGAACTGAGTATATACGTATATTGTAGGTATGCGAGGTATATTGTAAATTGTACCATATTTATTTAACCATAAACCGCCGGTTGTTATTTAATTAAACTTTTATAAATTACTTAATTCTAGTAAACTTTAAAACTTATAAATTTCATAAGATTAATATCCATTTCTTTATTTAGCCTTTGACACATTCACATTTGAACTTTGATAATTAGAGGTTAGGCTATTTGTCAATATACTAAAGCTAAATTTATGTATTACCTTTTAATACTTTCTTTTGCTGACCTATATTAGTTTTGGTTTAAATTTCGTTTTGGCAAGATTTAGAGGGTAGCAAAGTATTCGGTAAAGTTTACCCACACCACTCTCGTGGGCTAGCTGGAGGCAATTTTAAACCCCGGATACCGTTAATTTAATTAAATAATTTAATAATAAACATCAATATTCCATTCTATTTTCTATGTTATTTTCTTATCATACATGTAAAAATATTACCAGTAGGTTAATTATATCCCTATTTTACTAATCCAAACAGATTCTATAGAGGATAATAATATACTTATTAAAAATAAATGTTTTTTATTTAAAAAATACAATACCTAAAATATTTATAGGTGAAATTGAAAACTTTATATGCAAATAAAATAGTATTGTAGTAGTCCAACCAGTTAACACGTATGATAGGCGATCCATAGTTTTTCGCGTGTTTCAAAGGGTTAAAGTACAGTTTTTGATTGATAATTTATATCAAAAGAAGTGTTTTAAAATTTTGCATCTTTCAAGCTAAGTATTGACTTATTTTAAAATCACGATTGCCATAAATCAGTAAAATTCCATTTTTATTTCTATAATTTGTGTAATAAGTATAACATAAATATAATAGTACACGTAAGTGATTATTGCAGTGTTTACATTAATGGGTTTTCTATTGTAAACAGTATTTGTCTGAATTAACTTATATTTATTTCATATACGGGGTGATTTTGAAATTGTGATTAACTAATGAAATAATGGCTGGAGGAAGTACTACGGATCACGGTGATCCAGGAAGTAATTGTGCTAAATGTAATTTAGTATTTGTCGATAATAAGTCGATAAAACAATGTACCAGGTGTTCTAAGTATTCTCATGGAAAGTGTGTTAATGTTGACATGCGCGGTTTTCATTTGAGAAAATCGACATATAAATGTGAATCATGTGATCCCTCTGCATTTAGTGATGGTGCATACAAAACAGAGCGTGCTAGGAAAAGAAGCCGAACAGATCATATTATTATTGATTTAGATAATGTAGGAGATATTATGGCCACCTTGCAGCTCTTAGTCAGTAAAACTAACAAGTTAAATCAAAAAGTCGATCTCCTCTTAAAGGAAAACCAGAATTTGAAACATGAAATTGCCAGCCTGAAGGAATGTAAGCCGTCAACAGCCCCATCAAGTGTGAACTCCAAGTTGTCATATGCTGCAGCAATAGGTACCAAAAATGACAGCAAAGTTTTGGTTGTAAAGCAAATGTGTCCAGAGAAAGACGTACAGCAAGTGAAGAAGGATTTGAGAAAAAAAGACAATCCTATTGTTATTGGAGCCGGTTTATCGCTAGGTAAAGCAACTAAATGTGGCGGCGAAAGTGTGGCAATGAGAAGGAGCTAACTTCGATTCAGTCGCAGATCCAGAACAACATGGGTAACAACTACAGTGTTGAGGTACCAAAACTTTTAGAGCACAGGATTAAGGTGGTAGGCATTAATGAGTCTAAGTCCAACCTATCAGATAATCAAATTTTGGCCAAAATAAAGAGTCAAAATAATGTTCCAGAATCTCCAAACCGAAAAATTCAAATTGTGAGAAAAACTAAAATCGTAAGCAAAAAGTTCAATATGATCTTGGAAGTTGATGCTACCACGTATGAAGGGTTTATTGAAAAAGATAAGATGAAAATTGGTTGGAACCGTTGTCCTGTCTTCAACGAATATGGTATTCGAAGGTGTTTTAAGTGCTGTCGGTATAATCATTATTTACTAAAAGAGTGTAAAGAAAATAAAGTGTGTGCAAAGTGTAGTGGACCCCATGATGTTAAAGAATGTAATGTAAGTAGCGTTAAGTGTATCAATTTTGTAGTATCTAATGAAAAGTATGGTCGTGGGCTAAACGTCAATCACGTTTCTTGGGATGTAACTAGTTGTGATTCCTATAAGCGAATTGAAGGCTTACAAAGGAATAAATACATTAAGTTGAAATTAGACCTAAATATTGCACTTAACACCAATATTATTTATCTTATTTGCCAAGATTATCTAAACAACAAAGATAACATTATTTTACTGGTAAATGACTGGAGGCCTAAGATCTTGCTTTTGAGTGAGACCCTTAAACGCCGGTTTTTGAACCATGTGAGTTGATTATTGATGGGTACAATTTGGAGCAATGCACTAGTAACAACAGTAGAACAGGTGGGGTCTTGGCCCTTATTAGAAACGATATTAGATATAAGGTTGGGTCTGTATTGTCTATTGATGATTATGTCTGGTTGTTGTCTTTTGAGCTATCTATGGGTGGAGGTAAATATTTGTGCTCTGTTTTGTACCATTCGCCTCAATAAGATGCCAAATTTACAGAGTTTTTTGGGGAATATTTAGAGCAAGTTGGTGGACATTATTCTTGGGGATTTTAATTTTGATTTATTAATAAACAGTTTTTATAGTAACAAAATATTGAGTATTATTTATACCAATGGATTTAGTCAAATAATTAAGACTCCAACTAGAATAGTCCAAAGAAGTCAGACTCTGATTGATTTATTTAATTTCAAATGACAAATCTCTTTCACATAAAGTCCATCAAACTCCTTAAATTAGTGACCATTCTATTACATCAATTTATATAGACCAATCGAAGGAACAGCCAATGGATATAGTAGGTTATAGGTCTATTAAACTAGGTCTTTTAAAACCTATAAATGCAATAAACTTCAGAAAGAACGGCTTACATGCAATTGGAATAGAAATAGTTCAGATGTTACTAGGTAATACTTTTGTTACAGATATTAGAACAATTCTTGACAGTATGTGTAAGTATTAAAAATATGCAAAAAACAGAAATATGTCAATAAAAAATGGATAACATACGATATAAGGGAGCAAATGCAGGAAAGGGATCGATTATATAAAAGGGCTACCATAGAAAAACCGACAACATTTGGAATGAATATAAGGCTATAAGAAATAACATAGTAAGCAAGATAAGAGTAGAAAAGAACAAATTTTTTGCAAAGATCATAGATTAAAATAAAAATAATTAAAAAGAACTCTGGAAAAATCTGAAGACGCTTTTACCAGGAAAAAATCAAACCTTGCCTAATGAAATAAAGTTTGAAAATGAAATCATTACACAGGAGGATGATATTGCACATAGATTTAGTAATTATTTCGTGAATAGTATTGATCTTATTCTTGCAGATATTCCACCTGCAGCAAATGGTCAAACATATTTCATTGGAATACCTACAGTCCAGAATACTTTGACATAATTTATTAAAGTTTCTATGACTAAAATGAAGGAAATACTTAAAAATCTAAAAAACGTTGGTGGTGGGGAGAGTGGCATTTCTAAGCAGGTTTTACGCGATGTTGCTTATGTTGTAGGTAATTGTCTTTTGGATATTATCAATACATTCTTAAGTACTGGGGTTTTTCCACAAGCCTGGAAACTTTCTACTGTTATTCCTATTCCAAAAGTGCAAAACACTAAATTGTGTAATGAATTTCGGCCAATTAACACCGTACCTATTTATGAGAAGCTCCTTGAAGTATGTGTTAAGAAACAGCTACTCAAACATTGTAATATAAATAAAATAGTTGTACCTAACTAATCCCGGTTCCGTGAGAATCATTCATGTGAGTCTGTCATTATTAATATACAAAGCAAAATAATAGACGAAGGTTTCTGTTTACTTCACAATCTTTATTTCAAGAATCCCGACGCGTTTCGGTTGTTAAACCATTGTCAAGGGAAAACTATGTAAGTAGGTTGTTATTAAACTAATAAAATAATTAAAAACAGTAAAACTTACATAATATTATTACAAAATGTCCATAAAAAGGTCAAAAAATGGCACACACATACATAACAAGACAATACATCAATCTAAAAACATGTCATCACACTGTATTTACAAAACAATAACGGACTTCGGTTTTTTAAAAAAATTTACATAGTACTATATTATACACAGATATTAAATACTATTACTAATAGGGACATCTAGGATTAAATGCGGTTAACAGAAAATTTTAAAAAACAGTAAATTCAGAAGAATGTAGAAAATACTTAAATAAATTTACAATTTTGGCCGCTTCTCGGTAGTGGGCGTTAATAGGTTCGTTCAGACAATTAACTTGTGTATTTATTTCTAATTTTGCTATTTCTAATTTTTGCTTTTATTTAGGTTGTGCAAAACTTTGAAATTGTCGTCTGTATTAAGTGAATGACCTGTTTCTCTTAGATATAATCCAAAGGCAGATCTTTTATCATTAGGCGACTTCTGAGAATTTAAATGTTCTTTAATTCTTATTTTGAAATTTCTGCCTGTTTGACCAGCATATTTGGCTATACAAGTGTCGCATGATAAGAGGTAAACGCCACTCCCTTCTAATGGGCTTACAAAGTCTTTTAATCTTGAACAAAGATTTCTTATATTTTGAAAGGACTTATACACAATTTTTATATTGTTGTGTAAGGACTTAAGTAAATTACCTATTCTTAAAGAAATCGGACCAATAAAGGAAATTTTTACATATTTCGGAGGTTGGTAAGGATGGATGGTTTGATCAAGGGGCTCACTAGAAAGGGACTAAAATAATATTTTATTGAACTTTTTTCTAATCAAATTATCTATTTAAGACTTTTTGTATCCATTGTTAATTGCAATCTGATAGATAGTGTTCTGTTCTTTAAAAAATTCCAAAGGTGAAAGAGGGATCGTAAAGCGTCTATGAATTAATGCGTGAAAAGCTACCAGTTTATGTGCAAAGAATTGGTTTGATTTTGCAGGAATGACATTGTCGGTTTTCTATATATGGAGTATTGTAAGCTCTTACTTATCCTATTAATAGTTAGATCTAAAAAATTTAATTTATTATTGCACTCTATTTCGACCGTAAATTGAATTTTCGGATTTAAAGAGTTGAGAAAAACGTGAAATTTCTGCAATTCCGCTTTGCTACCTGTCCAAATTTAAAAAAATATCATCCAGAAATCGGGTAACCCGGGTTCGGTTTAACAACCGAAACGCGTCGGGATTCTTGAAATAAAGATTGTGAAGTAAACAAGACCCTTCGTCTATTATTTTGCTTTGCATAATGGTACTTCACCCTGCAGAAATTTATGGTACTTATTAATATAGTTAATAATTTTCTCAGGGCGCTTGACTCTGATAATCTAGTACTTGCTGTGTTTTTGGATTTGAAGAGAGCGTTTGAAACCGTGAGTAGAGAAATGTTAATTAGGAAATTAGAACAGTTAGGCCTTAAACATAATGTATTGAAGTGGTTTTAATCTTATCTAAGTGGTAGAGTTTAGCGAGTCATGTACAGGGTGGCCAAATAAGAATGCGAGGTACTGTATCTGGGAAACTATTTATCGTAGAAGCTTGCGATAAAAAAAATTATTACTAAAATGGCTAAGAGAATGACTTGGAAAATATTTTCAAGTTTCTGAAATGGCCGCTAGGGGGCGCAACTGCAATCTTGAATCTAGAAAACTGATGTTTCTGTAAATTTTGCTGAATTAACCTAACAAAAAAATAGCTGATTATTAAAGTAGAGGCTAATCCGAACCTTTTTTATTTGAATAGTTTTGCTGTATCTCTAAAAATAAAGTGGTGGGGGGTGCAAAAGTTGGCTTAAAACACACCCTGTATACTAAAAACGCCTTAGCCGATTTTATCAAACTTGGGCTAGTTGAAAAGAGCTATTATTAAGCTACGAATATTATTATATTTCATGTTTTTTTAGTTTTACATCTCGCCGCTAGAGGGCTTTTTTCGGCTTTCTGACACAAATGACTAATTTTCTCAAAAAACTTAAAGCAATGGTATAAATTTTTTTATACAAAAAAAAACTTAATGACGCCTAAATATGCTTGCGAAAACTGCATCTTAATATCTTCATCCTAACCTAAAATTTAGGCCAAAGAAAATTTTATATGGAAATCTCTTAATATTTATAAAAACTACAAAATAATTTATTTCGAATTTCTTTTATAATGTAAGTTGTAATAAAGGACCGATTTTAAAAAGAAAGGGTTTTAATGCCCCCGTAAATGCTCAAAATGCTGACCATCACGCTCTATGCATTGCTGAAGCCTCTCATGGGTAGATAGAACTGCAGCTTCAATTTCGGCTCTCGGTATGGTATGTATTGCATTACAAATGCGGTTTTTTATATCTTCTCTAGTCGTAGGCGTAGGAGTCTGAAATACAATGTCCTTTAACCGCCCCATAAATAGAAATCAAGACAGGTTAAGTCTGGGGATCGCGGAGGCCATGGAAACAGGCTTCCTCTTCCAATCCATCGCTGTTGAAAAATGTTATTAATATCCTCTCGCACATTCCTAGCAAAATGTGCTGGACAACCATCCAACTGCAAAAACAAATTTTGCCGGACTTCCAGTGGCACATCTTCCAGCAACAACGGTAATTGATTTACCAAAAAGTCGAAAAAAACATTGCCATTTAGAGATTGAACAAAAAAATATGGTCCAATAATGTTGCCTCCAAGTATACCACACCACACATTTAAACTCCAGCGCCCTTGGTGCTGAACTTCACGCAACCAATGCGGATTTTCTGCAGACCAATAATGCATGTTATGCAGGTTGACTCTACCGTCACTATTAAATGTGGCTTCATCGGTCCAAAGAATTTTAAATAAAAAATCTCTGTCCTCGCGTATCATGCCTAATACCCAATGGCAATAGTCCAACCTACGGTCAAAGTCTGCTTCTTCCAATGCCTGATGTAAATTAACATGATATTGGTGCATTCTATAAATATATTAAAATAAAAGCTGAACTTAAATAAATCCATATATGGCGATGGCTATTAGAATTTACCTATTGTCCTTCAAAATATTTTGAATCGTTGTTCTTGATATGCCTAATTCAAGGGATAATGCTCTTGTGCTAACATGAGGATTTCCTTCAATATATCCCAGTACGCTGTTAATATTGTCCACATTTCTTCTAATTCTTGGCCGTTGAAACCTAGGCCGAAAACTACCATTGGCTCGTAAGTTCGCCACTAATCGGGGAAAAAATCTAACATCGCAAGGACTTCGATTTGGATATCGAGCAGCGTAAACTCTTTTTGCTACTGGAGCATTTTGAAGACATTCAAAATAAACCGCAAGCATATCAACAGCTTCATCGTTCGTAAAACGCAATTTGCAAAAACAAAAAATGCTCAAGTAACGTAAAACTTTTGACAAATTACTATTGACAATTTGAGGAATGTTTATAATTTGAGTAGACATTTGTTTTGTTGCATTCCATGGCCTGCTTTCTAATAATTCTTTTTTTCGTATTATATCCATAGTGAATATATAACATAAAATAGGTCTGATTTTTGATATAAGCATTATTAATACTTACCTTTTAGTGATATTAGGTAATATTTTCAAAAATGGTAAATTTTGTTTTTAAAAGTAGTGAATTTTAAAAAATTCCAAAATAATTAGTATAAAAAAATTAAAATTTTTAAGGGTATAAAATATTCTTTGGCCTATATTTTAGGTTAGGAACAAGATATCGAGTTGCGGTTTTCGCAAGATTATTTAGACATCATTTAGCTATTTTTCTATGAAAAAAAATCATATTAACGCATTTAAGTTTTTTGAGAAAATTAGTCATTTGTGTCAGAAAGCCGAAAAAAGCCCTCTAGCGGCGAGATGTAAAACTAAAAAAACATGAAATATACTAATATTCGTAGCTTAATAATAGCTCTTTTCAACTAGCCCAAGTTTGATAAAATCGGCTAAGGCGTTTTTAGTATACAGGGTGTGTTTTAAGCCAACTTTTGAACACCCCCACCACTTTATTTTTAGAGATACAGCAAAACTATTCAAATAAAAAAGGTTCGGATTAGTCTCTACTTTAATAATCAGCTATTTTTTTGTTGGGTTAATTCAGCAAAATTTACAGAAACATTAGTTTTCTAGATTCAAGATTGCAGTTGCGCCCCCTAGCGGCCATTTTAGAAAATGGAAAATATTTTCCAGGTCATTCTCTTGGCCATTTTAGTAATAAATTTTTTTATCGCAAGCTTCTACGATGAATAGTTTCCCAGATACAGTACCTCGCATTCTTATTTGGCCACCCTGTACAAAAATAGTTCTGTTTTGGCCCCCTTGCTATTTTTATTGTATGTCAACGATATGGTGGAGGTAGTGCGGGGGTGTAATGTGTTGTTTGCGGACGATACAATGTTATATGTGGTTGGTTAAAGACATTCATCAACTGCAACAGGTCATAACGTTGAACTCAATAACTTATTCATCTAACTTTGTAGAAATAAACTAAGTTTAAATGCAAGTAAATCCAAGTTTTGTATATTTGGCAAGAGATCTATCATTAAGTTCTATAGACATGGGCAATATACAGATTTCTGTGAATGGGGAAAGTATTTTGTATGCCAAAAAAATTAAATATTTGGGAACAATTTTTGATGCCAATCTAAATTTTCATGCTCATGCAGGTTATGTAATGAGAACATTTTCAAAAAAAGTTGGATTTATCACAAGAATTGGAAAAATTTTTCAATGTACACCAAATTAAAACTTTACAACGCCATTGCTCTTCCTCATTTACAGTTCTGTTAAACATTATTATTTAACTTACCACAGTATAGAATTGACCAACTGGAAAGAATTCAAAATAGAGCTATGAGACTGATTCTAAATTGTAATCGTTACACGCCTGTTGTCTCTATGTTGGGTGTCCTAGATATGTTGTCTGTACATCAAAGAATTTTGTATAACGTCTATTTGTTTATTTTCAAATTAAAACATCACATGCTTCCCGATTATATGTGTAATAAATTAAGAGTTTTTGGAGATATACATAACTATAATACGAAAACTTGTATAGACTTCATACTGGTCGATAGATGTAACACAACCCAAATACATAATTCAGTTCTATACAAAGGTTTAATTCTATTTAAAATTTTTGCCTGCTAACATCAAAAATTGTATTACTTTGAATTAATTCAGAGTGCTCTTGAGAGAATTTATCATGAATAAGTAATATTGTGTTTGTTATGTTATTTTAATTATGTAGGCCAACCGGGATACTGTTTACAGCTTCTTGGAACTACAGAAGCGTTTCTAAGTGTTACACGGGGGGACCAATGTGTCTGGTCAGCAAGGGCAACCAAGCTTCAAATGTGTGTCATCGGCTGCTTGCAACCGAACCGACTCGATCAACCTGAGTCGACATTATTTTTAGTATTAAAAGGCAAGGCAACATCAATTAACTGTGCCCTTAACAAGTGGAGCAAGAAAATAATATTTAGGTTAAGTTTAGTTTTAATTTATGGTCTACCTCTGACAGGATATTTCTGGAACCGGGATGCTGTTTCTGGATTACCGAGACCATCCATGGACAAACCGGAGTGTCCTGATACAGTTATGGCCAACCTATACTTTTACTTTATTTTTCATTTATGTTTTTATTGAATGTAGTTTTTTTGATAAATAAAGATATTATTAAAAGTCTGAGAAATTCAAATTTTTGCAGTGTAGGTTCTAATCTTTAATATTGTGACATGATAGAAAAGGAACATCTGATAAAGTTTATAGTTCAGCTAGCGGACAATTAAGGTAGGTAATCTTTTCGGATAATATTTAGATTATCCAATTAGATAAGACTAACGGCATAAGTACTAAAATTCATGTACTAAAACTACACAAGTCAAATCAAAATAAGCTTTATTTTTATGAACAAATATATGTTGTTACCAAAGAAACTTAAAATTAGCAAAAAAAAAACAGAATAAAAACATAATTACTTAGAATTATGACAAAACATATTTAAAAAAAAATCATTTATTGTAGTGTTAAGCCAGCAGTATCAGCGTTTTTAAAATTTGCTGGAGAAATCAGAATAAATTCCTCAGTCTTAAAAAAAATTTAAAGTCTTAATAAAATTTACAGTGCATAATTATCTCTCTTCATGTTTTTCTTGTAATGAATTTTCTTGAATGAGACTGAAGCAAATTGAAAAATATTTTATTACATTATCTTATATGTTTATCAGAACCATTTAAAATATACCTATTCTTACATGATGGATATTTACAGAAAATTGTTAATCAATTTTTGAATTGTGGAAAAGGAAATGAGAGGCCAGACCTTTTGTAATATGTCTTATCAATCAACATAAAAATTAAATATTTGAAAGGTGAAACATCTTAATTGAGACCAAATATATTTGATTTGTTGACTAAAAATTGACAATACAAAAAAATAACAGTAATAAATTAAAACACATTTTCTTACCGGACACTGGAATTGCTGCAAATGAATTAATACATTACTCCCGATATGAAAAAGAACTTTTTAGGAAAAAAAAAGTTCATTTGTTTTTAATTTAAAATAGTATCCTTAAAATAATCCCAACCCACGCTTATATTGCAATGAGCATATATTGAAATGAAAAACAAACTTAAATGATATTACAAATGATGTTCTATTAGTCAATGTTAACAACCTCATTTCTGTTAGCGCCTGTCAATTTTGCCAAGTAAGATGGCCGATATACGATTTCGATTTTCAGCATACAAGCTTCATACATGTGTTTACTATATTGAAAAGAAAAGACGGGGCAGGCAAGTAGAAGATCATAGAATAATATTATAAGGGCTAACTAGAATGACGACTCTCACTGTTTAGTGGATTCTAGTTGCAGCGCCTCTACTGGCGTGGTGGGTAAATTGGAAGAGTTATCGCATGCCAAGTTTTTGTCAAGCATTATTTCAGTCTCGCGGTAGCGGTATATTTACGTTAATACTTGGTGCTTAGTACGTCAATTGCTAAATTGAAACAACGGATTAAATGGATTTTTGCTATCTTCTTGAAAATAAAATATCAAAAATACTTTTTATCCCCAAAATAATGTCATCTTCATCGGCTGCTTTAATTTGAAAAAGAATGCACCGAACACCTTGTATTTATTTAGCTTATTAATAAGTTAAAAATAGTTTGGAAGTTTTTTTTTCATACAGGGTGTCTAACAAGTAATACTAAATAAATATCTTCAAGGCATTTATTTTTTACAAAGAAAATAAAAACAAACCTAATAGTCGTCATTCACTTTTTCTATCAAATTGTCAAATAACCACAAACTCATAAATATATCCTTTTCATTCTGTATTAGAAGTGTAAAACGTTAATTTTACTACTTATGTTTTTTGTGGCCCTAATTTTACATTTCAAAATTATATAAATAATTTTTAGGGAATTTAGATATATATTCTGATACTTGGATACTTCAAGTCTCAGAAGTATCATCAAACCAAATTTAAAGATTCAAAAAAAAAGGACATTTTAAAATTCCATTTGAAAGGGATTTAATAAATTATTTACTATTTTGTTATGAGTTTGAGCAAATGGTGCACAACTATATCTTATTTTAATATGTATGCAGTTAGTTTTTATTGTTAAACTCTTAGTATTATGGTTATTATGGTACATACAGAAATAGGGTTTTCTAGGTACCTAATATAATTACAATACTAAACATAAAAAAATTTGTATAATATAAACATGTATGTAACAATTTAATGTTGGTAATATATCTGTATAAATAATAATATATCTATATAATATATGAGTATATATGAGTATGTTATGATTAGTAAATAATGCATTACACAAAGGTTATAAAAAAAATAGGTTTTGTCATATTGTTGTCCAAAACCCAGGCGTATTTGCTTCGTTTATACTTAAATCTTTTTTTCTGCAAGGATTTTGCATTTTGAAAATATATATGGCTGTTTTTTTACAGTTTTTAAATTTGCGCTTTTTAAAACATTACTTATTTGCCTAATGTAATTAAAATACACTATATTGATAAAATATTTAAAAACTGTTATACAGGAAGTTAAATTTATTTTTTTTTAAATTTTACTTAAAAGTTGTTTTAATAAATGATTTAGCGCTCCTTTTTTTAAGTATTTATTTAAAACAAATTTAATTAACGAGTAGGCTTTTCCAAGTTTAAATAAAAACTCCCATAATAAAGACAAAATTTTACATAATAAAGTCATAGTTTTTCATTATCATATTCTCTTTCTCTAATTATTTCATTTTCCAAAAAATCATCTGATCCCTCCCCTTACAAAAATATTTTGGTGCAAAAACAATTTTTAATTTAAAGTTTGCTTTTATATTTTTTTTAGGAGAAATTAAGAATCTTTTATATTAGACGTGACTGTTTGGTGGGCAGATATTCTGGCACTAGTGTAAAGTATATATTTTTATAGCCATCACTAGGGTTTTTTTTTTAACTTACTTGCGACATTAGCCTTTTTAGTGACAGAAATATTTTGGACTCGTTCTCACGGTTAGCAAAAATTCGGTTTTGATGTCAGATGTTTTACTAGCAAAGATTTGTAGGTTGATGTAAATGATTTAGATGTTGGGTTATTAAATCTAAATCTTCTCTGCCTTATTTGGCCAAAAAAGTTTTCTACAGGATCCTGGTTAAGACTCCTAGGCATTATATATAAAACTTTTAGGGCTCTTAATTTTTCAAATAAAACTTTAAAGTTAGTCCTAATAAAATGTCTAAATGATGGAGGAACATAAAGAGAATTTCTCTTCACAGATCTAAAAGTTTTCAACATCTGTAATGCCTCTTTCCAAAATGCCTGATGCGGTGAATTTCTAGTCACTGCTGACCTTGATTTTTAACAAAGATGGCAGTATGACCTCGAAAAAACGAGCTCAGAGATTAATAGATTGAACCTCAGCTCCTAGGTATATAAAAAATATATTATATCTCAAGTAAATTATTGTATTTAAAACTTATTGAACCTAAATTAAATTAAATATATCGAACAGTATCGTTACAGATTTAAGTTCATATTTCTTTTAAATACGCGAATAAGTCTATTTTCTTCTTCTTTTCAATTTTTGAGCGTGTGAGATAAAAATTTCTAAATTGATTGTTGCTATAAGTGACGTAATACCCAATATAATAAGTAACGTAATAATAATCATAAGGCACTAATACTTAAACTCTAAATTCATCAACTTGAACACTAAAAAATACTGAAAGTAGAAAAACAAAGAAATTAGAATTTCGTACTTGTTCCGGATCTCCCCGATCGCCAGTAGGGAGACCCAGCTCCCTCTATAAATTAAACTATTAATTACAGCAATTTTTATCTGTGGTGCCCTCTAGTGGCTTGGTGGGTTCAACTAAATAATGATCCGACGTTTATTGATGAGTCAACAGGCCCTGGTAGTAGAGCGCACATAATGCATGCGTGCGCGTTACCATATTTCGCCTTTAAGCACCTCTCTAATGATCGATTTCCTAACCTGTATATTCTATGTTCATGACATCGATAATAAAATATTGTTTAGGAACTATTTCGTTGCTAATTATAATATAATTAAAAATAAATATCTATTAAAAATTTTTTTATGCAAAGTTTTGAAAACAAGTAGATAACTCGCATGGTTTTGATAACTATTTAATTTATTTATTGAAAAATTTTTATTATTAAATCAAATATAAAACTTATATGGACTTTTGTGCTTTTATCAGGTATAAGGATAATTGCTAGATCATTAGGTTAATTCAGTCTAGAACAACAGTTTATTTTATTATGATTAAACTTCACTCTATATCAGTTGAGTTATTTTAACATAATGCTATGGTAACCTTTAACAATTTTTAATATTGGAAAATTTCAAGTATTTTTCAAATTCCGCACCTTTTTGCAGTATATTTTATTATTATTATATTTTTTTGTTTAATAAATCTGGAATATTAAAAACTTTTTTTCCTCAGATTTGACAAACTAGCTGCCGAACATCATTGTCTCAGAATTAAACTGTTGGGAGATTGTTACTATTGCGTTTCCGGATTACCTGAGCCAAGACCTGAACATGCGCAGTGTACTGTGGAAATGGGTTTAGACATGATAGATGCCATAGCGTAAGTTATAATTTTATATGTTTTTTTTTTTCGGTAAAGACGTAAAGTCGTAAATAAATTCGACAAAAATTAGGGATTTGTTTTTAAAAAAAAATTTGTTCCTTTCCTGAATATTTATTCCTTTTTCAAAAATGGTTTACAAATCTAGATGCATAGTCAACGCCACATATAAGTTATTAACAGTTGTCAAAGAATCTGAAAAATAATGTTAATAACAGATGGCAACATAGTTTAAAAAGCAGGAGTTTTGACAGGTGCCCAAAATAAATTATATTTAGGAGCAACTTTATTACAAGCCATTTGTTATTATTTAAAAAGGTGAAGTCATATTCCTGACAGGTCAAATTAAAGAATAAGTGGCCTGAAGTTCCGCGTCACTTTTTGACCAGTCAATACGTAGATGGACCCTTCCCTTTCCTCCCAAACCCATTCTTAGGTCTGGACTTCTTCAGCTAACCATCTATTCCACCATCGTGGGAAAAGCAAACTAACTTATTGGGAAACTGAGAGTAATACTTCGTGATAGGATCACAGAAAGTGGTTTAAATACCCGTAGCATCTTAGAGTGCTTAGACCATAACGTTCTTTCCCCACAAACTTGAATTTTCAATCTAACAAATAATCTACGGCATGTAGAAAAAAATAGACATCTAAATTTTAATCTAATAATAAAATTTCTTGCGTATAATGAAAAATTTAGGATTCATGTTTCTTTTTATTTAAAGTTAACTTACAATTACCTTAACAATTCCACAAAAAACTCCTTAGACGTTAAGGTTTAATTAAAGTTAATGCTTTGTTATCATTTTTCACAAAATTGAGAATAAAGAAGGTTGACATTAGACTTATAAAAGCATTTAACACGTCTAACTTTGAAAGGGTTTTTTCAAGTTACAAAGGGCTAATTATGGTTATCTGCAAAAAAAAAAACAAAAAGGGCGTATTTTAAAAAATATTTTTTCCTTTAAAGTAAATAGAAAGACCGCTGGATTAGAATCTAACAAGTTTGAATGTTTAATAATTTTATCTTTCTAAAATAATAATTTCTACTTTCTTATAATATCAAATTTATTATATCCCTTTCAGTAGTATATAATTCTGCCTAAATATATACATATATGTAAAAGATATACCCTCTTATCTTGTCTCGATTGACTAGTTAAAAAAAATTGAAATTTAAAAAGCATTTCATATTGTTCTAGTTCTAAATATTTTCTAATGATTTCTTTTTTTGAGTACATGCATATCTGTGTGACGACTATTTAATTGATATTAATTTAATTGACTGGCCTGTTAGGATTTCCGTTTTCATTGATTGGTTTGCGTTTATTTGGTATATAAACAAATTTCATTGATTTATTTAAAATATTCTAAACGTACTAAATATATAAAACATAAAGTCATTAAAAACCAAATAACTAATATTATGGTTTCACTCAAAAAATGAAATCGATAGAAAATATTTAAAACTAAAACACTCCAATCATCTTATTTATAAAAAAATAAAGAAAGATATTTATAGAAAAGAAGAAAGTACTTTTAGATACAGAACTAGTGACTCTAACCATCTTTTTCAACATAAAATGGCTGCCATACATTTCTTGGTATATCATTTAGTTTCATTTCAACTTGATATTAATTTTAGTTCAAGTAATACCAAGTAATAATAAGTCTACTAAAGTATATTCATGGAGCAGCGGCCACTGAGATAAACAAATGCACGCACGATGCACGATGCCAACGCGTGATTAACGGGACATCGTCAGGTGGCCAGGACCGTACTCCGCAGGGAGGCATATTTGAATTTAAATTAAAATATTAATTTAATTGAAAATGAAAACCATAAATTAAATTTAATTATTTTAGTACTTGGTAATTAGCTAAATTTTTTATATGATTTTAAAATTAATGTATGTTTTTCTTTGAATTCAGAATTAAGTAATAATTTTTTTTTAATTAAGATTTTTTTTGTTTTTCGAGGTAATTGCTATCATTAAAGCCTTGTAAAACGATTGCAAGGCCAGCAATCAGCCACATCTCAAGAATTAAGTTAAGAGAATATTTTTATGATATGAAAAATATGTTATAATTTTTTTTAATTTTCTTAATTACCTAGGCAGTTTTTAATGACTAAAAACAAATTTCAGTAGACTGGTTGACTAAGAGTAATGAAGTTATAGCATATACTAAAAAAGGTGCCAATTAAGAAGTATTGAGATATTATCATAAAATAATACTTTCAATCATAAATAAAGGTGAATTTTACATATGAATTTTTGCATAATTACATATTTTTTTACAATAGGTATTTATGCAATAAATATGTAAAGAAAGACTTTTTTTACAATTGTAAATGTTGACACATAGACCGTCGAATGCGACACACACATGAGCACTTTCCTTGAGCTCCAAAAGCGTACGCAAAGTGGCAACTTTATGCACCGTAAAGTTTTACTGTAATTTAACTTGAGTACTATTTTATGTTGCCCATTTTCACATGAAAAACTAGTCCATGTCACTTTCGCTAGATAAGGAACTGCTATCTCCCAATGGTATTACCAGTCTCTCAACTCCTTCATCCATAATGTTATCTAATTGCCACATATTTTGTTCTACTTTTTTTATGTGTGCGATATATTTTTTCCAATTTTCGGAAGTGATTCGTGCTACGGCCTCATGAAATAGCATCTGAACATCTGCAAACTTACATGTCGTATTTTTTTCTGCAATATATCCCTTAATATTAGCCCAGATAAGTTCTATTGGGTTTAATTCACAGTGGTATGGTGGAAGTCGAAGAACTGTCTTGTGATGCATCTTGGCCATTTCATCAATAGTATAACAATTGAATTTACTCCTATTACTGTTGACGAATTTTAAAAGTTGGGCTTTTATCATATTGTCATTATATTCAATGTTCTTTTGTTGAAGCCAATCCTGAATATTAGCTTTTTTTGATGCTGTCGTTGGTACCTTTTCCATCTTTCGTGAATGGTAAGAGGCATTTTCTAATACAGTAACTGCATTGTCTTCAAGCTTGGACAGTATTCCCTCAAACCATTTTTCAAAGGAAGGACCATCCATTTCCTCATGATAGTCGCCACTTTTTTTTGACTGAAATGCCTAAAGTCCATCAGGAACAAACCCGTCCTTACTACCAATATGACAGATGATTAGCCTTTGTCCCTTTCCTAAAAAAAATTATTTACCAGTCTGAGTATCTATGTATGAAAAATATGCTAAGTATAACAAATGTGTCATTAAAGAACAACAAAATAATGAAACAAAAAAGTATTTAAATATTTTAATAAAATTAATTGACACTTGAAGTGATGCGACAGATATATTATTAAAGTAAATCTAAAAAGTCTTCTTTAAATATACAGGGTGTCATAACAAAAACGCAACGTCGGCTTTTTAGAACCTTTTTTTTTAAATAGGTGCTCGGAGAAGTTGATTTTTTTTATCTGCAGAAAAACATTTTTTTTAGTTCCATCCAGTGTTCCAGAAGGCCAAGGTTTCGTTTTGTTTGTAATACTCTTTACACATTTAAACTTAGAACATTGAAAGGCTAGAAGTAGCATGCTGTGGAACTATAGGCAGGTTTGTTTGCTAGCAACATCTCTGATGCAAGGATGCCAAATGCTTATATAGAAATGGCAAAAATCGTTTTAAAATATCATAAAAATTTTCAGTTGTTTCCGAAGGCACAAAACAATACTACTGCTCCATTTTAATAAAATCTCAAGCATTTTTTTAAAATAAATTTGATAAGATACTCTATATCGAAGTCAATATACGTTAAATAAATGAAAATAAAGTACGAAGAAACGAGAAAACGGTAATGGCATCGCAACGCCGCTCGATCGCATTGTTGATGCCACGGATACAACCACTCTCTACCAGTGACGTCGTCAACAAATATTTACCTAATAAATTTTTATTAATTATTATAGACTTTGGATATATGTAATATTACCATTTATGAGCTATTTATGTGTTTTTTTAACGACTTCATTAGAGGAAGGTCCTAATAAAAGGCAGCATTTTTATGGAAATTAAATATTTTATTAATATAATATTATAGATTTCTTAATAAATCATGTTTTAAGACATAAATTTTTAACATTTTGCAAAATTTTCTTGTTATTGTTATATTGGACAAAACTCAATTTTACATCCCTTTCTTTATATCACATAATATATACTTCTATGGTGCTGACTTTTTCAAAGGGACATTATTGCTTCAGCGGAAAGAGTTAAAACTACAAGGATGTTCAAATTGTGAAGGAGTTGAAGGTTTTTTATAGGTTATAAGATTTTTATTATGAGTATTTAGCCTGTACAATGGTTTTGAGACATTTAACAGTGACCTATATAATACCTAATACCAATTATTATATCATATTAATTTATACTAAAAAACAAACTTACCTAAGAATAAAGACTATGTACGAACAATAGATTAGATTAGATAGTTTATTAGTAGTAATATACTAATATACAAACAAATACTTTTACAAGTCAAATAAAATATGTTGTATGTTGGGCTTTTTCGAAAATCATGTTATTATTTCTTAAGTATTTTAATAATGACTTAAGACATCTAGTTCAATTTCTTTGGCGCAAATTTGTTTGTTGCAATCTTCGGATTTTAATTTTTTGTTCTTTTTTTTCCATAAATTGGTGAAAAGTGATTTAGCTTTTGAAACGGTGGAGTCGTCAGTGCTTATAAGGTCCTCAGGATATCATTTTGATTTTACCCTAGAATAATATACATACATAAAAATATATTATTACCAAAATTAAAAAGAAAAAAATAAAAAAATGTATTATGATAATCAAATTGATCAATAAAATGTATGTTGTTATAAAGAATCTTTGTAATATCATACATTTGATTAATTGCATTTAATTAAATAAATATACCACAATAGAATACTATATCACTTTTAAATAAGATATATAGAATAGGATGATACATGGCATAAAACTAGTAGTCTATTTTGACTGTATTTTTACCTTTTCCTTGGCAGAGTCAGGGAATGTGTAGCAGTTAAACAAAAACGGCTTGGATGAGAAATAGTAATTGTTGACCTAGACCCCACGGTTACTGTAGAACTATTAATCTCAGATGCAGTTATTGTTGATGATGAATGATCAGATCTGTAATTATACAAAATTTGATGTATCAAGAATATTAATCTATTTTAATTATCCGTACTTGTCTATATTAGCTTCACTGTTTATACTGTATACCATTTTGGAAGCTAAAGAAGTTTTTGCACTTTTCAGGAAAGCTACCCCTGCAGCTTTGAAGGGTAAATCACTTGGTAAATTAACTGGATTATCGGCTGCTGTGTTTTTAACCAGTGCATCAGAAATCCTAGTAAAAAAATAGTTTTACACACATACCTAATTTAATAAGTATTAGGTATAAATAAAGCTTATATGAGTAACACTAATACTTTTTGTGACAATTTTTTCATACTAGAAAAATATATTTGAAAAAAAAATTACCTTTGAGGTAGAGCTGATTTTTTTAATAGTCTGGCAACTGATATTATCTTCCTTATATAAGAAATCACTTCTAAGGATGTGATCTGAACAAACAAATATGTTCTTTTTAATTGTGTTGATTTTCATTAATGAAATCCATTGTTCCATCTATATGTCCAATCCATCCCTTTGGGCATATATTAGGCAATCTATAATAAGTATTTGATATTTTATCAAACAGCAAAAAAAAATACAGTAATAAATTAATATGTGGTGCCAATTAGTATATATATTATTGTAAGATGCAATATGATAAAACAAAAAAAAAAATTATCGACCAAATTTTAGGGAAAGACAAAATTTACTTTATACATAGATATCAATATCTAAATAAATTTCAAAATGCTTTAAAGGCAATAAAAAATTAGTAATTTCATCTATCTACCAAATGTCTATATTAAAAAAAAACATAACTATACAGTGCTTTTCTTTGAAGTCCCCCCCCTCATTTATTTTTTGAACGGGTCAAAAAAAATTTTTGAAACTTGGCATAAGTAAATTGGTCTATAGATACTATTTTTCACTGTAAACTAGGTAGTTGTAAATTCCAAGATGGCGGCTGGGCGACATCTTAAGAAAAAATATTAAATAGAAAGGAGGGTCGTGTGGTACCTCATTTTAAAGGTCTCAATGAGTACTTTATAACCCTGAAATATTAGACCCATATCTTAACTCGTTTCAAAATGGCGGCCTAATAAAAAAGTATTTTTTTTTAATTTTAACGTTTTACATTTTTATGATTTTTGAATAGGTAAAAATCAGTGTACGAAAATAAATGCGTCACTATTTTATTTTGACATAAAAACGACAGTTCTAAATGTCAAAATAACACATACGCGCCATCTTGAATAAATGCATTAAATAGAAATCTTGTGTTACCTCATTTAAAAGGTTTTATTGAGTACTTTTAATATTTATTACATGGACTCATGGTTTTTAATAATAATATACAAATAATTTATAATTTTTGAATTTTGGATTTAAAGATTAACTTTTTGGTTTCTAAAGACTTACTGAACCGCCCTCGTATGTCACATTTCACGTTAAAGGTTATTGAACATTATTTAGACATTCCAAAAACCAAATAGCTATTAAAAAAACTCGAAAAAAAAATTTAAGATATTTTTCCTTAACCGGTAAATTACCGGTATTTTTTTTCGAGTTTTTTTAATAGCTATTTGGTTTTTGGAATGTCTAAATAATGTTCAATAACCTTTAACGTGAAATGTGACATACGAGGGCGGTTCAGTAAGCCTTTAGAAACCAAAAAGTTAATCTTTAAATCCAAAATTCAAAAATTAAAAAAATTATTTGTATATTATTATTAAAAACGTTAATAAAATCGCAACAGTGTATTTTTTTGGCTGTTACTTTTAGACAGGTCAAAACGGAGTCCACCGAGTCCATGTAATAAATATTAAAAGTACTCAATAAAACCTTTTAAATGAGGTAACAAGATTTCTATTTAATGCATTTATTCTAGATGGCGCTTATGTGTTATTTTGACATTTAGAACTGTCGTTTTTATGTCAAAATAAAATAGTGACGCATTTATTTTCGTACACTGATTTTTACCTATTCAAAAATCATAAAAATGTAAAACGTTAAAATTAAAAAAAATACTTTTTTATTAGGCCGCCATTTTGAAACGAGTTAAGCTATGGGTCTAATATTTCAGGATTATAAAGTACTCATTGAGACCTTTAAAATGAGGTACCACACGACCCCCCTTTCTATTTAAAATTTTTTCTCAAGATGTCGCCCAGCCGCCATCTTGGAATTTACAACTACCTAGTTTACAGTGAAAAATAGTATCTATAGACCAATTTACTTATGCCAAGTTTCAAAAATTTTTTTTGACCCGTTCAAAAAATAAATGGGGGGGGGACTTCAAAGAAAAGCACTGTATATAGATAGGTACATAGGTATTATGCTTTCTTTCTGCCAAAACAACAAAAAAAACATAAAATCCTGTAATAAAACCAGGGACAAAATTCTAGTTTTATATTTTTTATAGCCTATTAATAGATGAATATGTTCAAAAAAATATTTAGATTTAAAAATATAAATATTTTGGTATTTTATGCACACTTTCACATTCAAGTTTTTTATGGGTTTATATCTATAAGATCCCCTATTCTACGTTTATGATGATGGTAACCCCATAATGTGATGTTATGAAAGTATCGGTACTTACTTGTGAAAAGATCGGCTTGAATCGCCTTTTTATTTAGATGCGGTACAAACGACACAAGTTTTTGCCATCCTAGCAATTTAAACAAACACTAAAATGTGGCCTTTTTCCTTTTTAAAGCAAAAATGAGAGAAAATTCACGAATCCCGAATATAAACAAAAAGCCGTTTGACAAATGACACTACGCGTATGGCTCAGGCGCTTAAGCTCCGGTGTTGTCGCTTCTAATTTTTTAGAAGCAGTTTTAGGGATAACAATGTTAATAATTTTGTTTTATTTTGCTTAAGGATATTATATTTATTCTTAAAATAGGTTAATTGTATTTATACTTTTTAATTTAAATTTTCCTATAAACTACAACACAAATAAGTTAAATTAACGTTATAATGGTTGTTAAAATATTGCTAAAAATTTCCTCCGTTGTAAATGTGCGTCGACTTGACAACAGAGAATCAGTCAATATGCTTGTAAACAAAACACCCCTTTTGCCTCTGTGCACATGTTGGACTCAAACAAAGTTGTTGTTTACTAATTCTAGCCTTTCAATGTTCTAAGCATTTAAATATACGCATACTCAAATAGCAAAGAGTAAATAACCCTTTTCGAAAAGAAAATAATTTTAATGTGACGTTTTAGTTAATGACTTTTAATAAAAAAAAAATTATGTTTTTTTAAATATTAAAAAAAGTACCTCTTTCAGTGCAAAAAGCTTTACTTTAGTGCATTGGAAGGAAACTATCTGCTTTATTTTAGCAGATAGTTTCTCATGGTTCAAACAAAAAAAGGAAATTTACTGATTATTATCTATTATTTATAATATACGCCATACGACTCAAAATAAAGATATATACTTCTCAAAATAAAATACTCCATAAATCTCCAAAAATACTAAATAAATATTTTTTCTTGTGTAACTTTATCCTGACAGCAGATTTCTTTATAGTGAAAGTTTGTATTTGCTTATCACTTTGTAATTTTAAAGATTTATTTTTCTAAATTTACAGGGCAAGACGATGACATTCGGCTAAACATAAATTTATGATATATATGAAAAAAATATATATCGGCTAAATATAAATTTATGATATATATAAAATTAAATAACCATGTGAAGGAACTTTTAAAAATATTGTTATTATACTGTGCACGCAAAACATTTATAACAAACTAAGAACATCCAGTGAACTAGATGCTTAGTTTAGAATAGTTAAGCCTATATTTAGTAATGTTTCCAAGCATTTAAAAAAATATTTTATCAAACAGTTACATTTATTTGTTACCAATTATCAAAATAGAAAATTCAATATTACACCTATAGTAAAAAAAGACCATATTCAAAAATGCTCGTAGAATGGTCCTTTTATCATTTTCAGTCTGCCATAATATGGCCCCTTCTAAATATACTGAAACAATTAAATGGAACATCATCAATATTAAATGATAATAATAATAATAACGTACAAGAATAATGTACAGGTGAGATTAAAACAAAAAGAAAAACACATATAATATACCTGTATTTAAAAGTTTGTAAAATTTACTTTATTTTCTAATAAAAATTATTTGAGCTAATACTGAAGGTGATTTAAAGCAGAGTTTAAGAGTAAAGAGTAGCAGGATAATACGTTTATATATTTGTTGATTATGTTTGCAAAAAATCTGCGAAACATGACTGTTTTATGCTGAGGTATCCTAAGGATAGTACTTTTGCGAATATTTAAGTTATGTATATCATTTCAAGATGTGACTTTTTTACTCGGATATATAAGAGTATTTTTAATAAATAAAATACAAAAACTTTAAAGAATAAAGTGCAGGGGTGAAAGAATCGTCTTTTAGTTATTGATACCCAGTATAGATTACTATTTTAGTTACTGATCTTCTGTAAATAATGCTTAATACAAGCCTGGCAGAGCTATTCTGTATTCTTTATAAAGGATTAATTTTTACCAGTGTGGAAAAAGGGTCGTAAATAATATCTAAAAAATTCATAGGAGATAAAACTAATGCTTTACATAAAATTGCTTTCGTTCTTTTAATGAATGTGCTTCTCTTATTATACAATAATTTAAAATTTGAAAATTATTTTTGCACTATACTAGAAACGTGTCTCCTAAACTTATTTATTTTTTATAAAACAATTGCTAAATCTGATTCATAAAAAAATATTAAGCTAAGTATCATCAGCATAAAAATCTGCATCACAATGAATCGAGCAACTACCTAATGACATGATATACAGAGAAAACACCATAGAGTCAAATATAGGTTATTTATAGTTAGTAATTTTATAGCAAATCATTGATATCTATTGTTCAAGTAACTATTTGTTAGTTTTAAACAACTATCAACGAAGAAATATATATTTTAAAGTTGCTATTAAAAAATTGACATTTATTTTGTCGAACGCTTTTGTGTAGTCAGGGAGAGTCAATTAACTTAGTTTTCCGTTTTTGTTAGCAGAAATTATATCATCCGCGACTGAGGAAAGTTGCCGAGTAGCCATAAATCTATCCCAGTCATTTGTTATTCCTTTAATTTGGCTATTTTAATGTTTGCTGCATATAGCTAATAAAAAATGAGCACAAAAATTGCTTTGCTAACTTTAATTGGTAAATAAATGGTAGAATCAATAACTAACTTAACTAACAGAATAATTTACTTTGATTTTATTAAAAAATTATAGCGCAGCAAAGTATAGAGACCTTTATTTGTGTATTTCCATGAGTTATGATATTAGAATCGCTGCCCATGAGTAGCACCGTTCTTTCTAGAATTTAATATCAATAGGAAGAACGGGTAGGAATAAATCAACAGAATAGTGAAGTTGTAAATACTAGTTTTTTAATTTTATATTCGTGTCTTTAAAATATATTTATTTTTTTTATTTTTATAAAAACTTACTATGTTAGAAAGAAAATTACGGAATATAAATTTTCTTAATACATTACATTATACGATAATATACCATCAAATTTTTCCGAGAAAAAAATGGTTATCGTTTAAAGCAGCTATAATATAAAGTATTACCAAATTAACAAGAAAATCTTGCTCTAATATTCTTAAGAGGAAACTTTTTTTTTCCTTGGTATCTCTCAGCCTTACCCTGAAGATTTTATAAATCGTTATAGCTTTAAAGAACAAGACATTATAGTTTTTTTATTAAGCACATTTTCCACCAAATTAATATGTGATAAAAACGAATCATGTTTACTGATCTTAGAACTGCTACTCATTGTTTCCCCGATATTCAAAACCTTCATTTTTTTTTAAATAAGGAATAGAAAAATACCATTTTACTCTAATACAGGTGCTCAGGCATAAAAGACTTTTCCAAAACATATAACAATAACAGTACATACAACAATATATTTTGTCTAACAAGAAAATAAAAATTTAATGATAAAGGATGTTTTCTAAAAGATACCTTACAAATATAACCTATAAATCATTACTTTTCTTGGCGAGATAATCCTGTGTGAAATAACAAAAGAGAAAATCTATTTATATAAAAATTTTAATTCCCAGGGCGTCCCGGTTATATTTTTCTTTGCGAAATCTCAGAAGTAATCCGTTATCGCCTGATCAGAACTTGTATTATTGATAGGAAAATGCTTTTCATTTTTATTATTTGATTAAAAAAATAGGTCTTAAGTATTAAGTGAAGATAAAATGCAATTAAAAATAATATAAACTGAATCTTTGAACTAAATAAATGGCTTTTATTTGTAATATTTGATTGTGAATTCTTAAGATTTAGGTAAATATAACATGTAATTATGAATAATATAAACTGGCTTTTGTATTTCGATGTGATCTTTGAATTAAATCAAGCCCTATACGCATACTAACATTATCATATAAAATTACCTATTAATTTACTTTGTTACAACATAGAAATTTTAATTGTCTCAAAGTTCTAAACCTCGCTTTACTAACGTAATATATTCCTTAAAATTTGTTAGGCTTATTTATATTACCACTTATATTACCGCTTATTTAATGAAAAAGGACGAAGGTCTTTACGTTCTGATGAGTGTGAAGCTTGCAGTTGTTGATTCATAACTTGCATTAATTAGATATTCCTTTGCAAGTACAATTCAATGCAAATAATTATCTACATAATGCATCTTAAATATCATAACGTAAGTAATAAATCTCTTCGGTTTAACAAATAATTAATAATAATAAAGTTGATCAAAAAAAAATTAGAAAAAGTGACATGGCTGACGTATTTTTTTACAAGATGAAAGTAAGTTTTGTTAGCTATAAAGAGAAATACAATAAAGTATCTAATAGATTTCACTGTTTTTCTTTAAACCTTTTTTATTATGTGTGATACAAAATGTGTGAGACAAAACACATTTGTTCACATTTATCATATGACATTTACCTATGTTGCAATAAGAAGAGATATACGTATTAAAATTAAGTAAGGAACTGCTAAAAATATTGCATTGAATATACTTAATTCAGTTAGTTAGTTACAATATACTATAATAAATATATTATAAATCCAAATTAATTCGGGAATTTTTAAATACATTGGCAGAACAGAGATAAGCAGAAGGGACATTAATTGTGGGAAAAAAAAGATTGCTTGAAGTTTGGAAAAGTCAGAGGGAAGTTGCAAGAATTTTAGGTCTATCTATCTAGTGTAATTAACTATTTGTGATATAGACAAATAAATAATGTTAAAGAATTAAATAAAAAACGGTCAAGGGCAACCTCATCTATGAACGGTTTGTAATCCCCATTTTAACGGCATTGATTTTAGGCTTTAATTTAGCAGGTGCTTTCAGGTATAACTATTTGAAAACTTATATATGAGATTTTTATATCAGAAGACCACTGAATATTCCGTGGTAAATAAGAAATTGCACTGTAAGGTGATAGTCGACTCCAAATAAGACCTTACATAATTCTGGTCTTCCAGGTGTACTAGAAAACAGTGGTTAGCGCGGTGATGCGACTAAAGCATATTTAATAAAATGCTTGCTCAGTGATGTTCGTTAATTAAAAATAAATTTAACGTAGATGTTTTATATTGATTCTTTATATACTAATTAATTAATTTTAGGCTAGTCCGAGGAGTCATGAATGTCAACGTCAACATGAGAGTTGGGATACATACTGGAAGGGTGCATTGTGGAGTTTTAGGTTTGCGAAAATGGCAATTTGACGTTTGGTCCAATGACGTCACTTTGGCGAACTATATGGAAAGTGGTGGAATTCCCGGGTAAGAAAGAAATGAAAATGGTTTTTTTATAACAAATGTCTACAAAATTTTCATAAAAATCGTACACCTCAGCAGATTTAATTTAGCCTATGCAACAGATGTCTTTGACTTTAAACGAAAGAAAATGCCTTAGAATTCTTAATTATTTTTATTTTATGCCCTTTTTTAATATTTCTATTTATTCAAGGAGTTCATTAGGTAATATTCTTGACTATTAATATCTATTAATAGCTCCGTAAATTTCTTTTTGTTGCAATTCGATCCTTATTTTATACAAAAGATCTATATGGTTCGATTTTGCTTTGTACTTTTTTTGCAGTTTTTTTTTGCTTGTAATTTTTTCAATTGCCTGTCATCATTAGATTGTCATGTCAGTGATCTGTGTTTCTGCTTCATGCTTAATTTCATATTCTGTATGTTTGTGTCATATTATTTTTATATATACAGGGTGTCTCACGACGAATAGACGCGATCGATATTTCGGAAACTAATTTTTCACAAACAGTCGATGGGGGCTACACAACTAAAATATTTTGACAGTTGTGACGTTTCCGGTTATACCGGAAGTAGGTGTCAACTTCGTTATTTTAAATAGAACACCCTATATATTTTTACATTTTTGGCTTTTACATGAAATTCTAAGTATATTTTGTGTATAATGTCCTATACCTAAGTGTAACCGTTTTTGACATAATTTTAATTTCATGTGAAAAACTATGTTTATAAGCCCTAACATCATTACCGATTACTCCCTTTCAGTAGCCTTTCTTTATTGGTTAGTTTTGGTTTTATTTTAAAGGAAGGACCACTTTAAAAGACTATTTTAATATTTGGCTAAAAAAAAGATACAGGGGGGTCAAAAACTAGCATTAAAAATTTAAATGAAAAAATCATTAAAAGTCAATTTTTTTAAATGGAAACCCTCTATTTTTATATTTTTTTCATAAAGATAATTAAAAATAAGGTTAACTTTGTATAAGGTTATCTAGTCCAAAAATTGATAGTTTCCAAAATATTGGCAGTTTAAATTTGGCCTAATATAAAAAGCCGTATAGTAACACGGCTCAAGGATTGTTGATTAGTTGGGCATGACGGTTGTCATAGTAACCGCTAGAAGCGGCAGTAAGATAATGGATTATAACAGAAATGTACACTTTTTAATTAAATTACACTTTTACGAAAAAAACTTAAATAGCAAGTAACTTATAAATTTAATATATCATTGTCTTACTGCCGCTTCTAGCGGTTACTATGACAACCGTCATGCCCAACTAATCAACAATCCTTGAGCCGTGTTACTATACGGCTTTTAATATTAGGCTAAATTTAAACTGCCAATATTTCGGGAACTATCAATTTTTGGACTAGATAACCTTATACAACGTTAACTTTATTTTTAGTTATCTTTATGAAAAAATTATAAAAATAGGGGGTTTCCATTTAAAAATATTGACTTTTAATGATTTTTTCATTTAAATTTTTAATGCTAGTTTTTGACCCCACTGTATCTTTTTTTTTAGCCAAATATTAAAATAGTCTTTTAAAGTGGTCCTTCCTCTAAAATAAAACCAAAACTAACCAAAAAATAAAGGCTACTAAAAGGGAATAATCGGTACCTATGTTAGGGCTTATAAACATAGTTTTTCACATAAAATTAAAAATATGTCAAAAACGGTTACACTTAGGTATAGGACATTATACACAAAATATACTTAGAATATTACGTAAAAGCCAAAAATGTAAAAATATATAGGGTATTCTATTTAAAATAACGAAGGTGACGCCTACTTCCAGTATAACCGGAAACGTCACAACTGTCAAAATATTTTAGTTGTGTAGCCCTCATCGACTGTGCCATGTTGCCAAATTTTCAAAATGTTTGAAAAATTAGTTTCCGAGATATCGATCGCGTCTATTCGTCGTGAGACACCCTGTATATTGGAAATTAAATTATTATTATATATAAAGTTTTCTGCCCAAAATTTCTTTTTTTGTCGAATCTTCATCAAAAAATTAAATAAATATGTATGTTGTCTTTTACTTGTTTTACTGAAAATAAAAAGTTAAATTAAATCACTTCTTTTTGAGATTTTCCTAAGTTAAGGTCATTAATAAAAATGTTTATAGCCTCTGATCGAATTTTTACGCCCTTTTCTTTATTATAAATATAGAACCCTATACATTGTATATAGTAACCTATATAAAATATCTACAGGGAGGAGACTCTAACCGGAATATATTCGCTAAAACTCTTTAAAAAAAATATTTCAAAAAAACGCAAAAACACGTCTATTAAGATATTTTGCGGCCTTTAATAATTTATTAATTTTTTTTATGAATCCCTCCGAAAAAGTTAAACCTAACTCTACCTAATTTTTCTAAATAGGATATTATTGGAACAAAAATTTTGGACACTTTGTTGATAAGCTCTTTTAAGAACGTAATTTACACTGTACACTTCTGTTGGAAACAAATTAATTATTGACTTTAAATTAAAGGAAACTAGTTTAGAGGTATGAAAATTAAAACAAAATATCTTAAAAATATCCGAAACATTAAATGCGTATCTTGAAAAAAAGATCAACCGTTAAAAAATGACCTGAGGTATCTCAGTCAAGGGGTCAAATCAGGTGAGGACACCACAAATTTCTTAAAGTTTTCTGTAATAGATACAAAGGCCCAGAAAGCTTCTTAACTGGTGTTTGTCAGTGGATCGTGGCCAATTTTCGATTGCTTCTACTTTATCTGGATCAGTCTTGACACCTTTTTCTGATATTTCATAGCCAATGTATCGAACTTATTTTTGAAATAAGCAACATTTTTTAGGACTTAGCTTCAGGTTGGCCTCTCGGAGCTTAACAAATACCTTTTCAATATTGTTCAAATGAACCCTAAATGTTTTTCCCAGTATGATGACGTCATCCAGATATATTTTATTCCCAAGTCATTCCACGTAATACTATTTCCATAAGTCTCTCAAAGGTAGCTGCAGCATTGCAGTATTGCATCTGCCAGTATCCACTCTTTAGATCTAATGTTGAAAATCATTGTGAAGCTGATAGCGTGTCCAGGGTGTCGTCAATTTTTGGTAGGGGATAACTGTCGTTCTTGGAAATATCACTCAGTCGCCGATAGTCTACCAGGTCATCAACGTGCAAAGAAAACACATTTTGATTTTCTTCAAAAAGACGTCGCAACTTACTACACTGGTCCATGGTTAAATTAGCAGAAAATTCTTCAAATAGTTTTTGTAAACATACAGGAAAAGGTCTGTTTGAATAACTTCTATCGGCATTTTTTATGCCACTACTTCAGACCATACGCCAATGTTCCCTCCTTGTTTCAGGTGTTGATCATATCCTTTTAAATTTACCATTCGAACCAAAACAGTAGATTTCTTTTGCGTAGATAACGTCTTAAGCTGAAAAAACCTTGACCATATACTTTCCAGCTTTCCATGGAGTCAATAAAAAAAATGTCTGCCTCTTTTTCTCGAGTTATAGTATTAATTACCACCTCTGAATTTGCTGGTATGGTAATATCCTTGGATAATTTAACGACTCTGATATTTACTTTATGTTAATATAGGTTGTGCATAAAAATCTCTTCATTTCTCCTCGTCAATATCCAGTTATATAAATTCATTTTAAACTGCTTAGCATTAATAACATCTAATCCTAATATGACATCATCAATTATTTTTGCCACTAGTACTGGCTGTTGGAATGCTGTTAAGCCAATGGTGACTGTAGCTTAATGCAATCCAATAATCCGAATTCTTTTTCCATCCGCAGACTTCAGAATTAAATTTGGTGCTGCTGAAATCCTACAGTGAGCTACGGCGTTGGGCTTTACGATAGTATGACTTGATCTTGTATCCACCACCATCTCACATTTACGGCCGCATATTTTTCCGGCCGAAATAAAATTCTTAGATAAACAATATAAAAATATAAAAGTTTTCCAATATTTTTTCCATTAGTTCTCAATTAAATAGTGCGAAAAATACTTTTCTACTTTTAACCTAATCTTATGTTTTCTTTGCATTATTTGAGACCTACATACCGCATACGAAATTTCACCTTTCATATTTTTATTTTTATTTATAAACGCCTTTGCGCATGCCTTTGGCGAACCGTTTTCAATGTTTATCAGTGGGTAACAATAGGCAAAACTCATAAATTGACCCAAAACCGGGTGGCACTACCTGCAATCAACGAAAAGAAAGAATTTTACATTGAAACTAATACCCAACTAAGGTAGTGGCATAAAATATTGGTGGATCACCAGGTACCACTTTTGCATACCTAATGAGGTTTTATTGCTCTACACACTTCTGAAATAGAGTATAAATAGAACATGTCCCCATGTTCTTTTAAAACTTTAAAAGAAGGGAAATGCACATTTTATGCTAAATTTAGAGTTTTGACAGAAACTCATTTCTTTTATTCCGCATATTAATTTAGCATAAACACTAACTTTCCATTGCTTATTCTGGTTAACAGAATATGTTTATTTTTAGACGTTTAAAGTTGTGAGCGTATTTTTAAATTAAACAGGTTGTTTCTTGTTTCTTGAAGCTTTAGCCTACTTTTATCCTTTTAACCATAATGGGTCTTGCCGCAATGCCACAGAATATTGTAACGTTTAGTTAAGTTACTAAATTTTCTGTAATTCTCTTATTTATCTATAGAATTACTCGGTTATTTTTCCAACTTAAATTAATAATTTTCAAGATTCATATTAACAACTAAGATTTGCCCAGTAAAGTTAGGAAAGTTTCTATTTTGTTAATAACCGCGCGACTGCGTTAAATATTAATTTATCACCGCGTTAATACCTCAGTACCGTTCGTGTCCGTACCACCACTACTGTTACCGCGTTTACCAAGTACCGCGCATGTCCGTGCTCTATATAACGCGATGCACTGACCAGCAGCAGGGCAGTCCGCTGAGTCCGCGCAGTCCGTTGAGTGGCAGTCCGAGATAGTGTTGGGAAATACAGTGATTTTTCGGTAACCGGTGAAACGGCGACAGTGAATTCTAAATCACCGTGATTTGAATCACTGCAGTGACTTGAGTATATATACATATTAAAGTTAAACCCAAAATGAAAATAAAAATAAGAACAGCTGGGTATCTGGCAACGAATACGAATTATGTAGCTCTTAGCGGTTTTTTTTCATTGACAATCGTCATAATATTATTAATATTTATTGATTTAATTATCACACCTGAAGATGGTAAAACCGTCATATTTGATGTCACTATCACCACATAAATTGCTCTCAGCTTAATGTGATTTAATTCTAATGAATTATTTTTAATGAATATATGTATATTGCCATATTATTATCTGTAAAAATAAAATCAAGTTTCGGGTTTATGAATCACCTACATTCAAAAATAAACATTTTTTATTAATCGACCACATAACATTATTTGTAATTTGTAATAAATTACAAAAACAATATAGAAAAACTTTTTTAAAGCAAAACCAAAACGCATAATGAAAAAACAAAAAATTAAACTCTTTAAATAAATAAAATTAATAAAACAAAAGATAGCTATACTTTTTTCCTAATGAAAAATTAGCATTAAGAAAAATAAGATTTTCAGCTTTGTTAGAACTTAATTTATTTCTACGCTCAGTTAATATTAAACCGGCTTTGGAAAACAGTCTTTCAAATGGAACCGATGTTGCAGTAACACAGAGTCTTTCCTTGACAAGTTCGCTTAGGTTGGGGAAGTTAAAATGCTGTTCTCTCCAAAATGTTAATGGATCCTCCTGTCTTGGCAAAATGTGAAGTTCTAAATAACGCTGCACTTCGATAATGGATTTACTGGTTGCATTATGTTTATGTTGTTGCAGTGAACTTTCTTTACTATGTTGTAAATGTCCCCATATCGAAAGTTCTTCTTCTTCTTCTTCTTCTTCGTCAACTGGGTTTAAATCATCGCACGGGTTTTCAGTTAGTAATTGCTTTTTTGTCTCAATTTTAGCAGCAACCAAAGCGACTACCTGTTTTTTTGTATTGTCCGCTATTCCACTGTGTTTGAATGCCAGCAATTTGAATCGCGGATCCAAAAATGATGCCATAGCCAAAGTATTACTATTTTCGACCTGGTTTAATCTGGAATATAATCCGTCTTTTAACTTAGTTATCACACAGACTACGCTATCGCCAAACTTTTTTTTTAGAAGATTGGCAGAAACAACAAATAGACCATTAACTAAAGGAATGACGTACGAACCTGTTATATAATTTTCTCCACTTATTGTTTGTGTTGTTTTTTCAAATGGACGCAATCCTTTAGAAAGTTCCTTACATAGATTCCATTCAGAAGGACTTAAAACAGGCACATTTTCGTGGTCTAAAATTGCTATTGTGCTTTTTACAGCATTTTCTAAAGTTACAATGCGGTCAAGCATGTAAAATGTAGAATTCCACCTAGCGGCTACGTCCTGAATTAATTTTAGTGGTTCAGCAGGTGGAGTAATTTGTTTTTGATATTCTGTTAGCTTTTGTGTAGCTATATAGCTTCGCCTAAAATGTCCAACAATTGCTCTAACTTTAGTAAGAAGATCAACAATATTGGGCTCAGACAAAGAATCTTTAACTATCAAATTTAATGTGTGGGCAAAACATCCAAAATATTTCCACCCTAATTCCTTAATTATGGCATTTTTAATATTGGAGGCGTTATCAGAAACTACCAAAGTTATTTTATCTAACAGGTTCCAATCTGATACAATTCCTTTCATGGCTGAACATTCAAGCAGCAAAGATCTTAATTGGAAATTGTCATCAATGAAATGACCAGTGAGTGCAATGAAACTTTCCGTATTGACTGAAGTCCAGCAATCAGTTGTTAAACATATTTTTTTAACACTACTATTTACCAATTGCCGACAATCGTTAAGGCACTTCTCATATCGTGCAGGGATTAGTGTACTAGAATTTTTTTTCCTATTAGGAAGTTCATATGAGGGATTTAGTGCGTGAATAAATTCTCTAAACCCTGTGTCATCAATTCTAAATTTCTGAAGCTCTGAAAATCTTTGAAGAACAACTGCAAAAATTTTTCGTTTATTTCGTTCACCGTTGATTTTCCGATTCTTTTTGGTAAGTATGTTGTAACTTTTTGTTGAGTACTCGATTTTATCATTGCAAGCGATGTCACTGATGTGCCAGAAGTTGATGGAACGACAAACTGTGATGGTGTGTTATCGGTACTGGCACTAGCTGTATTTTCACTGCTAATAGGATTTTAGTGTTTATGTCACCGGTTTTGCCGGAATTTAATGTAGTTAAAGAAACTGAGGGATGATTAGAGGTAATGTGTTTTCTTAGATTTGAGTTAGTCGTTTTATAGGAAAGTCTTTTCTTGCACATATTACATGTTGCATAATAATGGTCACCTTCAACAGGCGTAAAAAAATTCCAGATTTCACTAGTTTTCGCTTTTTTGGACATGTTACAAACCGAAAATAAACGAAATAAATTAAAATTAAAAAAACTTTTTTAAATACAAGCTTTTATTTAAATGTACTAAAAAGAATAAAATGAACTTTTCCCTTAAAACTTTTACCATCAACTTATAATGTCACTACACAATTTACTTACAAAATTTTTAAAATTAAAATTTATCAGATCAAGTTATAATTTACTTTTTTATCTACACAGGTAAATCTTACGACAAGATATCATATAAATTGTGCAGTGACGTTAAAGTTAATGATAAAAGTTTTAAGGAAAAAGTTTATTTTAATTATTTTATTCTTTTTATAGTATATTCAAATAAAAGTTTGTAAAATACTTTAATGTGGATTTTTTTATCTTTCTACAGTCATGCCGTTTATTAATTCATTCATATTATGTATTCATTTAAATAATATTTAAAAGATTAAAAAATTTAATTCGCATATTACAATTTATAAAGCAAATCCGAACTAAAACAACTAAATATTTTTATTTAAAATTCACTTAGACAACACTTTACTTACCTATACAGTATTATTCTCACGATAACAGAAACCGGTACTAAACTAACTAAATTCTAAATTCAATAAAATTAAAGAATTTACAGGAAAAATTATAAAAATACACGCTTTCTTATTTGTTTACGACGCAAACAGCAGAGATAAACTAAAATTAAAAGCTTTTATTTTATTTTATCTGTGTTGACCAAATTTACTTTAACATTTCTGGCCTATTACGCCGACTGCCGAAAGAAAAAAAAACGACAACATAACATTCGCAGAAAAAAGCGGCGCCCTTTGTCGGTATCAGTCCAGCGTTTGTGTATGTTCTCTTTGACTTGGCAGTGCCCGCCACGTCTAAACAATATAACCGATATAAATACCATATCTGCTAAATCACCGTTTTCCTTCACATATTATTTTTTATTTTAAATAATAATGTATATCATATTTCGAGCAGCGCGGTCATCCAATGCGTGTCGTGTCGATTGCAGTATTCGCTTCGATCACTGATCACCGTATTTGCAAAAAGTCAATCACCAGTAGCGGCAGTGATTTTCGATTCACCGGTGAAATATCGCGGTTATCGATATATCGCCCAACACTAGTCCGAGAGTAGCAGTCCGACCGCAGCAACCGACCGAGGTAAGCCCCACAGTACCGTACATCGCTCCGCCGCCGCCAGCTTCTTCACTACGCCGCTGTTGTCAGCACGTAAGTATAATAGGTAAGAAGGTAGGCAAATTCCTTTTTCCTATTCCTAGTGTCTGCAGGATACACGGGGTTGCGTGCCGGACCGTTACGAGGTAACACTGTGTATTCCTTAAAAAGTGCTAGGTATCACCCTGCATTGGATATTATCCCATTATTCCCAACCTGACAACTTTGCCATCTTCTACCTACATAATTAAGACCGCGTCTACCGACATTTTAAACAGAATTGGCCAAAGTTACGAGCGACCGCATTTATATTAGACCGCTTAATTATCCTGTGGGTGACTTACCGCTTACCATTCCGATTAATACCGACCGTTTCATACTTTGTTTTCTCTGGGCTGTATCTGATCCGTTCATTCGCTGCCATAAATTACCGTACCGCTTTTACATTTTGCTTACCGACATGGGTTCTTTTCATTGCACCCCTCCTATTCCCGCACCGTACTGTATTGAATTTGGCCGTATGTAAGGCTTATTGAGAAGTGTTAGCAAAGAGATGACATGTTAGGTTTTGGGATGAATAAATGTGATTTTGTTGCAATATTGCCTATTGTTTTACTCACACAGAAGACCTGGATTACTTTCTCCACTGTCTAAAGGCTACCCGATAGGCCGTGGTCCCTCATCCACATTAAACTTGAGGGTGGCGCCCGAGATAATGGTTAGATAACCAACTATAAACTTTATAAATAACCCAGAAGATCGAGAGGGGATAGAAAAAATTAGTAAGCGCCAGTAATACTATTATAATATTTGGGCCTCCTAATGTGTAACTTGAGCTTTTTCCGAAATATTTTCTTAATGTCGCTTAATTTCCATGGTGACCTTCATGGCCTGATACCCACCCTAGAGTTAACATATTAGATATTGCTATTCTGTTTAGGGCACTCTAGCAGTTTTTTACTACTCTGGATTGAACTAGAGCTGGATGAGCTTGAACGCCGCTTGGCTGTCTAAATATATAGCCTTAATTTCATGTGGACAATTTATTTCTTAGGTATGCATAGCACAGTGTTAAATGACGGCAGCTTCTGCCGGGAATCCGGTGCATAATTCCCGTGGCAAGCAATATTTCTCTTTGCCTCTATATGTACTAGTCCCTTAACCTATTATTGGTCATTGAGCCACCTGTATACCCAACGTGTGTCTTTCTTTATTGAAGGATTGTTATTGAGAAGCGTTTATTGCTTTAATCACTCCCCATTGACGATTTTTATTAAAAAAAAGTCTAGTTTTATTAAATCTACACCTCCATTGCCATTGTATGGATTGTTTTCACGGCTTCGGTAAAGCCCAAGCAAGCTAGCCTTCAAACCACTTGTAATTGCCTGATTGCAGTGGTTTGTCTAACTTTCCTTCCCCATGTATCTAACTACCATTTTTGGATTCAAGTCGGATCTTGCCACATAGTCTCCTACATCTTACAAAGAGCTCCAATCTCCTACATGTACATGTACAACACACAGTCTACATTTAACAATTTACAAAACGCAGTTTTTGACTTTCGCCAGGCCATTTAACTTTTAAGAACGGTATCCGTTTTCATTTATTTTTGTTTTTTTTTTAATGCTTCCAGGGCTTCTTTCTATGTGGAAATAATTATTACGGCTTTAAGCGTGTTAGCCGACAAGTGTGTGTTTTTTATAAAACATAGTTTACATGTTTCTGACTGTTTCTTTCCCTTAATACAGTTGTAAAGAGTTAATTGAATTCTCATTTGCTCAATTTTAGAGAGTAGGGATATAGTTGGGACATTATTAAACGGTCCTCTCAAGGAATGTTGCGTGAAAGTGCTAGTTCTTCGTCACCAGGTGACTTTGGCCTATTTAGGTCATCTAAAACCGTTTCTGTAAACTCGTGTGCCTAATATGCATATGCTCAAAGGTAGAAATACCTAGCCCATGCGGTAGTATCTGTTTATTAAGTATCCGTCATTTTTTATCACCTAATTGCTTCCATGAGGTTTTTTCGCATTGCGAATCATTTCATTATATTCTAATAATTTAGATTTATATATATTCCGGTCTTAATTGCTTGAATTTCTTGAACAGCTCCCCACCTTGGTTCTATGTTTCTCTAGATCATTGTTCCACCAGATAATTAATTCTTTGTCTTTTGCTATTCTTTTTTTTTCTAGCCAATTTACCTAATAGGCATTTTTTATTGCCTTACATACTGCCAGATCCGATGCTCTTCGACATGGCTGTTACTGATGTATCTGATCGTAAAAGTACCTGACGAGCTGTTTCGTAGCCTAGCTAGTTTGTTCTTTTGGCGTTGCGGTATTTTTGAACTGTCAATATCAAGATGTTTATATGTGACGCCGCACGAACAAATACACTTCGTGGGAAAGTGTGTAAAAGTGTCGAAAAATGCAATTTTTCATTTTAAATTCATTCATAGAAATTTTGAGCTATTTGAGTTATTGAATTTCAAAACTTGTTATTTGTCACTGTTTTTCAAGGTGACATCTTTTTTCCTCCTTCCACTTACAACTACTACTCATACTTGTCTCGTGTATTTGTGCAACCGATGCCTTTGCGTATTCTCGTTCTATAAATCATGCGGCCTTTCCACTGTCATCCTGTTAAACTTTTCTATGGACTCTTAGGTATGTTTCTTCCTAACCCATATAACATAGGTGGGTTTGCTTATTATATTCATAAAGTTTATCCCTTCAGTTAATACAGATTTAAGTAAAAGTCAATCTCGGTTGTTCAGGTCAGTACTTTGCGATATAATATGATGCGTATGGATTATGAAGCTTTGTTCACTTCTTCTGCAGGAGGTTGTAGTGTCCCCTAATAGAGCTGGAGGTCAGGTCCTTTCATCCAAATGGAAGTAGACAGAAAAGGTGATCCATGTTTTAGACACATTGTTTGACGCTATTATGATTTGTACTATAATGATATCGCTCATGTTTATTTCGAGACCCTGTTTGTCCATATTGAAGGTCTTCTTGAAAAAAAAACTTGTAGCATTTTTCTTTTACAATTAGAGATTAGACTGTTTCTAGACAGTCCTGACAGAGTGACCTTTTTTACAGTATCCTAATTCGTCCTCCGCGACCATTTTTGAGTTAAAACATTACTCCAAGTGCTCAGAGCAGCCAGCTGCAAAAGGTAGAGAAAGGAGAAACTTAGCATATATGTACAGAAGAATAGAGAATTTTTAATCTAAGAGGACAAAAATGTGAGACATTGGGAATTTTACACACAACGTGTCTGACGGTTGCCATAGTCTAGGGCCGCAGAGTTGTTAATGAGGGGCAAAATTTATTTATTATTATTTACAGAAACTGTGTCCATAAACAATATAATATTTATAATGCGTTATTAAACCAAATGTTCGCAACGACTTCATTGTTTTTTTTTTCGCACGGCTAGAAGATATGATCCTCTCACGTTGCTGGATATATATGAAATGGATCTCTAAAGCGACTACGGGAAGATAAGCAAGAAAAAAATGATAAAAATGACCAAAACAATGAACCAAATCGTAATAACTTATATTTTCTGTACGAAAAGTTATATCTTTGACAGTTTTCAGTTAGTATACCTGTGTTTCCTGGATATTTATGCACGAAAAAAGTAATAACAAAAACACAATACGGCAATAAATTACAAAACTCAAGCTGAACATGATGCATGTAGTTTAATTCGCGAAAAAACAGCCAGAAGATTAAGTATCGAGACGTTTTCTTTATTTTTCTTTAAAAGCGTCTGGTTTCATAAAACAAATGATATACTATACTTAACTTATTTATAAAGGCGTGGCCAAAATCTAATTACGATTTTTAATATCAGACGATCAGTAATAGGATTTTATTTATTAAAAACACCTGCTATTACTTTATGTTATATACTTCATGCTAATAGCCTTATCTGTCTACAAGATTTTTTTGAATATCTGGTTATATAAGAAAAAATTTAGCAATTATTGCAGACCAAAAAACTATAATTGTAAATAACTCGAAACGTCGACACTTATCACTTATAATCTTAATAATTTGTATTAAGAATGCTCTTTGGTAAAGTGCTATACTTATTTAATGAAAATCTGTCGTTTAAGTATTTTTCAATTAAAAGGATTTTTGCTAAAGCTAGACCACACAAAAACAAGTATTTTATTACTGAAAGTCCCTGGAACGCTCTGTTTTAATCTGTTCAAATCTAGACTCTCGACAACGCCTAAGGTAATAATATAATGTTAACATTAAAGTTCTCCTTTATGCGAAGCATATAATACAGATGGGTAAGTTATTTGGTATGTAAATTTTAAGGTAATTGGATCTGAAACTTTGCTGCATAGTGGAGCAATTTAATTATTATAAAGTACATCGAAGATATTATATTAGCTTTATATTACAGTGAAAAGGTTATGTAAAATATTGTTTGAGTTTCATCACAAATTGATGTTTTAAGTGTTTTACCTATTGGCAGAAGTATCAATGTATGAACGTCTCTTTTTAGCTCATATGCATGAGACAATATCTTGTATAAGGTCATTATTTTATTAAAATTTTAATATTTTTCTAAATGATAATTAAATTAATTTAATTTAATAGGAGTAGGTATATTATTTTGAATAAAAAGCGGTCTGTCATTTAAGGAACAAATAAATATATATTTCTTTAATATGCATTTTTATATCAGAAGTTTAACATTTATTTATTTAGATAATCGGAGCATACCTAAAATAAGGCTAAGAGTTCAGAATTTGAAATTATACTTCAAAACATTATTTTTATTCAACAGCAGAAGGCAATGTTTTGAATAAAAAGTCGGTGTCCTAGTTTCCGCAAAATAAAACTATAAGAAAGCACGTAGTTTTCTAAATCCATATCTGGGTCAGTTGGTCGCGAAAAAGAAACTAAAATTGGCTACTCTGGAGCAGCTTTTATTAAATAAAGTTATTTAATAAACTTTATATTTTTTACTTAAAAATTTTCTTATAATTTACAAATTATACAGTGTTAGTCTCTAATTGGGAATAAATTCAGTAGTAATACTTTTGTTTTCTCGGACCCGTCGATTACTATTTTTAGTTGCTATCTTTTTTGTTGAAAATAAAGTGTATCCTAAAAATAAGATATAATGACGACGATATTTTTACAATAACCTCATTTATTATTACGCTTTTTTTAAGAGCGTATCAAACTATACACAGCTGCAAAATTCAAGTTTATGTGATTAATCATTTTCAAGATAATTAAAATTTTAAAAAAATTATAAAATCTGTTTTACTCAAAAAGTTTTTTAACAAATGTCTAACATATACTCCATTTACTTTTTAATATTATCCTAAACGTACTTGAAAATTGTTTTGAATATTTTTAACGATTTATATAGAAATTAATATACGGTATGTCCCAAAATTGAACTACTATTATAATGTTATCGATGATTTTTTAAAATGACTTTTCTTGCTTATTTCTAAAAAGCTTATCTTGGACTTACCGAAAACTGCAAAATTTCAATTTTTTATGACATGTAGGTTCTAAGATATGCAATTTATTATTTCAAAATTTTAAACGACTTAGTTTCACTGATTAATACTGTAAAATACATTTTGTAAATAGGTTTTAAAAGTACATAATTTTAAGAGTATTTATTTTTTTTTTTACATTTTTTTATACGGTAAAACTAGTAAATTTTAACATTGCTAAAAAACTTTTCTTGAATGTAAAGTTATTACAAGTCTTAGTACAATTATAAGTGCAATAATTGGATTTAAATACTTTTTTTAATTTAAACGCAATGCCCTATTTAAAGAGACATGTATCCTAATTTACCACCGATTTCGCAAAATACTGTAAGCAAATATGAAAATCAGTATTAGTAAAATCGCCACGTTAGACGTACAACTATTTCTCGTAAATTTTAACTCAATGAAAATCCCAAAATCAATGTGTTATTATCCGCTCAAGGAAATTTAACATTTTCACCAGGCACGTAGCGCACAAATTGGAAGTGAGTCAGTCACTTACTTCAGTAATAAGTGTTCTAAAGGTACACAAATTTCATCCGTTTAGACTATTAAACTAATAATTCTCCAGGAACTCGATGAAGAGGATGCAATGCAGATAGATTAATCGACTACTGGGAACAATATATGGAACTACTGCAGAATAATATTGTTAAAACAGGTGAATGCTGAACAAAGAAGTAAATCGACAAAATAGCCGTTATTGAGCAAATCCATGTTTTATCTATGAGTATATTTACTTTCTTTGTCTTAGAGAAAGTAAATGTTTAGGAAGGAATTATAGGCCAGCAAGTTTTAGGCGCAATTTTATTTGAAGAAAATTTAAATGGAGCAAGATATTTACTGTTTTTACAGGAAAACCTAATTCCAAATCTAGCCGTTGTGTTTCTTATTAAATAAAAGCTGATATGTTAAATAGGAACATCTGGTTTCAATAACATGATGTGCCTTCCCATTTTGCATGTCCTGTTCGAAACTATCTGGATACTATATTTTCAGGCAGACGGATTGGTAGAAGAGGACCCCATCAATGGCCAGCAAGATCTCCCGATCTAACACTTTTCGATTATTTTTCTACAAGGATATTTGAAATCCAAAATGTATGTGTCCAAGCCCGCAAACATTAAGGAACTCAAAAACCATGAGTGTAGATCAATTTCTCCAAAAATTATAAGTAGCGTTCAAAACGAATTTCAAGTTCGTTTAGGGCATTGCCAAATAAAGAGTGGGCTACATTTTGAACACTTATAGAAGAAAAAAAAATTGAGTAAATCTTGAAAAAAGTGATTTTTGTTAAATTAGAATTTTTAGGAATAACAGGAACAAGTAAGCGCTCGTAAAACACGCACAGCGCAAACGAATACGAAGGTTAAAGTTCAGTAAATTTTAAGTTCAGTAAAACAGAAACAGTAACAAAAACATGACTGCTTGATATTAACTGGAGCTGGGACCCTTGACCTTATTTATTAAACTAGTTTTAAGTTTTTCAATTCTGTTGTGCCATAAGTTTTCACGGTAAGATTTTGTTTTGCTATTTAATTTTTCCTGGAAAACGAAAACTCGAATTAGGAACTTAAGCTAAATTGATGTTAATTCTCTTCTTATCTTTTTTCTTATTTTTTGTATAACCAAGCATACCTAGGAAATTAAAGTTATCTTCTGTAAATCTTAAAGCAATTATCAGCGTTTATAAAAAGGCTTTTACCTACCCTGAAGAGAAATTGCGTTAGCCATATTAATAGGGAAGATAAATTATCTTTACAAAGTACAATATTACCAAGGTTTTCTTAGTAAGAAAAAACAATGCAGCAGTGTTCTAAATCTAAAAGCATATGACACCAAGGTTAAAGAATTACTTAGTAGACAAACTATTAGTAAAAGTAAATGACAACTATTGAGCGGAGAATCTAAATAAGTATTTATTATCTTTATCAGACACAGTGCGCAATTCGCAACGAAATGCTCAGTCGTAAAAAGTTAGAAATTGTGCGCAGTTCATAGAGCTGCTTCCATCAATATTTAACTTAATGACAGATTGGTCAGTTTTGGCATTGAAAAATTGCACCTCAAACAATTCCTCAACATACTACGGAACCTACTTATGTAGTACCTAATAAAGTAGCATTTTTAACTCGAAGCCATTACCACTTAAGGGAGTGATCAAGGTCTTAAAGATCTGATTTCATAATACCTCTTTTTAAGTAAAAACTAGATTATAAGAACGAAGGACTCCAGATCGGTTCAAAAATTAAAGTAGTGCCTAATATTTGCATTTGCAAAAATTAGTTGAACGACCAGGCAATCATAAAAAAAACAGTCAATCAGAAACATCAAAAATTTTAGGGGTTATTTAAGTTACAACAAAAATAAACGAATTATAAAAATAAAATCTCAAAAAAGAGAGTTTAAGTTAAGGAATAAAATATGAATTTCAATATTGGAAATAAAGCTATTAAATATCAAAACTGTCGAATTGCTGATAAAACTATTTTATGAAAAATGTATCTATTTTAATATAAAATGTTTCCGAAATTGAGTAGTTTTGTTTAATGTAATATGAGGCAAAATTAAGGAATAGTTAAATTAAAATTATGAAGTTGTGGGCGGTTAAGAAGGCATTCTATCAATTTTTGACAAAAAAAAGGGCGCCAATGACTTTCTTGAAACCCTCGTATTTTTTTAACATCATCATGTATGGAAAACAAAAATGAAAAACAACTATGAACAAAAATGTGTCCTAAAATGCATCCTCTCAGAGCTACAGGCCGCACAAATTTCTTGAAGAAAATTCATGATTTGGAACACTGAATACAGTTATGCGTCAAATGTTTTGAAAATTTGCAAGTCCCCGTTTTTTGGATACTTTTTTCATTTTCTATGCCAAAAATAATGGAAACCCAATTTTAGGAAAAGATTCGGGGAGGGGGAGGGTTTACGATATCCAATATCTTATGTTTTCGATAAGAAATTTGAAAATCTAGAACAACATTTAGTTGGCTATTAAAAAATATTGTTTCTTCTCTGTTTTCGATATAAATAATTTGATTTGACAAAAATTAAAGCAATCATGGCTCATTTCTTTTTTTCTAATTTAATAATTTATTGGGGTTTATAATGGTCCTCTTTCGTTTACCGGCGATTTTCTCGAAAAAGGTTAATTCTTTCAAGAAATATAAGAGGCAAAAATTTTAGATTTTTTCAAGGCTTACTAGATGGTGTTGCTAGATTTTTTAAATTTCTTATCACAAATATAAAAAAGACGCCATCAGAAGGGTAAGCTCCTTCAAATACATCCCTAAAATTAGATTTACACCTTTTTTGTGATGGAAAATAAAAGAAGCACCAAACGGAGATTTAAATTTTCAGGAGATTTGACTCATAACTGTAGTCACGTTTCCAGAAAAATAGATTTTCTTTAAGCCAATTTCCGAGGAGGCCACATGCATATAGGAAAAAAGTCTTATTTTAAATCTAGCAATACGGTTTTAAAATATTTGCACTGAATTTTGTAACACCCTGTACATAAAATTTAACTAAAAACCCCGGGGCGACAGCACACTTTTTCCATATCGGGTAATGAGACAGAGAGATTGAGACTTTCTGGGGATTCACCACTTATATGTTATTTTTGTCACACTTGACGCTGTGCTTTGCACATTTTCGCGATTAAGAGTCAATAATCCATCATTCTTTTAAGGTATATATTCAATGATTATCCTCAATAGCAATACATTTTAAGGTATATATTTACTGGTTGTGTTGAGTCGCAACGGATTTGTATTATAATTATTATATCTAAAATGTTGATACCTTCTACTAACAAACTACTACTTTGGATGATATAAAACGAGCGACTGACAAAAAATTAATTATTATTTTATTGCTGTTGTATTTTTTTAAAGTATTTGATTGTGTTAAATATAATCTTCTCAAAAGTCAAATAAATCTAAAATACAATACTTTACTATGGTACGAGTATAATAGATTTTTTGGGGTCTTGTCGAGTGTAAAAGTATCTCCGATTTTGCAGTATTTTAAAACTTTGAAAGAGTTGAAAGAGTACTGTTTGAAGAAAATAGATTAAGAGAAAAGCACTTGCGGCTTATTTCTATAAAATATTATTTTTTTTTTTAATATCCTAAAATAGGATTATTTTATAGGTGCAAAACATTGCTCTTTATAATTACAGTGTTAAATTTTTGACATATGTTTTCGCACTTACCAAATTGTGTATGTTTTCTATATTAAATATAATTATTACGCTAAAGCCCAAAGTAAATAATAAAAAACAAACTTGTCTAAAAAGAGTTAAGAGTGAGGCTTAAAAGAAAAGAAAACACGAAAAACATCTAAATCTATCTGTCAAAATCATAACGGTGCTGTCAGATTATAATAGCAAACTGGTTTCACTATTTATACACAAGTCAATACGCAGCACTGTATTTGCACCTTATGCAGAAGTGCGCAGCCTCCATATTTTCTAGCATTTTGAGATTCTTTTCATACGATATACCACTAGGTATAAAACGTATAAAGAGGACTCGTAAATGTCGAGCAAATGGGGCGCTTATGCTCCGATTCGACATCCCAATTTAACATAATCTGTCCAAGCCCAAGCCATCCCCGTAAATGTCGAACACACGTGTGCCTTTCATCTTTCCAAATCAACACAATCTATCCCAACTCAACCCATCACATCCCAATCACTAAACATGTTCATATGAAAAAAATAACAGGAAGATAGAAGGAAATTTGGTTCTTGTTATTTACATGAAAAATAAATTTCCTTTAAAGTTAATAGTTTCCGGCCGTAAAAACAATTTCCTTTAAAATATCCCCTATTTCATATTATTTTTAATCAGATTGGAATGTAAACAATAGCAAAACAATATACATTGTGGATGTCATCGGTATGTTTTTTTACTCAAAAAAAATGAGAAAAGATAAAAACCATTTTTTTAAATGTTATGTAAAAAGTTTCCTCTTTTTTGTAATTTTTTAGAGCATTTTTATTTGTCATATTTTTTTATGAACACTATATGTATATTAAATTTGAATCATTTTTTCAAAACTACAAAATACTTAATTGAAGAAAAAAAGAAAATTGACATCAAAACCTGAACCCGGGCCACCCGGCTAATAGTTCACTCTTATCACTATTACCCTATAGAATCCTTAGGGCAGATTTCGAAAGAATTCGAAGCATTTTTATATCGTACATAGGTACGATTTTTTAGTTTTTTATTATTTTCTTAAAGAAAAAATTATTTATCCTCCATTTTTTTTTTGCTCAAAATAGTTCGAAGAAGGTTAGTTTAAAAAGTTTTATATTCGAAACTTTTAAAATTCCATAGATTTTTTTTCTTATACTTAAAGTTGACTGACAAACTGATTTTTTTTATACCCAGGAGCTAAGATTATATCTTAGACCATTGAAAAGGTAGAATTAGCATTGCTGTGGAACTAGAGGCAGTTTGTTTGTTTGCAACATCTCTGATGCCATGAAGCCAAATGCTTATGTAGAAATGGCAAAAAAACGATTTATAATATCATCAAAATTTGTCACTTATTTTAACAGGCACGAAACAATACTACTGCTCCCTTTCAATAAAATACAAAGCAATTTTTAATACAATAAAATCAAATAATTGAAAAAAAACAAATTAAATTAATGGAATGAAGTAGATAACATATATTAGAGGAAAAGGCCACAACATCGCAACGCATCTCTATCGCGTTGTTGATTCTACCAACAAAAGAAGTTTTTACCAGTGACGTCGTTAAAAAGTATTTACATGATAAATATTTATTAATATTAGATTATACTTTAAATATAAAGAATATTAGCGTTTATGAACTCTTTATGCGTTTTTTTAAGATACTTCATTAGAGTAAAGTATCTAACTAATAGAAAAGCATTTCTATGGAAATTAATATTTAATAATTATAATAGATTTCTGCATAATTCATGTTTTAAGATACAAATTCTTAATATACCATTTTTCTGTTAAGATAATTAAAAAAAAACATAAAATCAGTCCTATTAATAAAACAATCAACAAAACTTGAGTTTTTTTTCTTTATAGCTTATTACTAGATACCCTCTGTTCGAGTTATTTGTTTGCTAAGCAATACCAGAATGTCTTCATTAATATATATTTTTTATACTTACTAGTTTGCGTACTTATTTTTAAGCTGCATTTTTTAAAAATCAATTCATGATTTTTCTATTGGAAAGGCTCAGTCGAACCAATAAAAAAAAAGACTTAAAAATATATCCATTTTTTATTACCATTAGTTGAACCAGCGATGTCAACTTGTTGTCAACGTTTTTGATCGCTGCAAACTAATAAACTTGACATATAAAAAATTCTTCATATATCTGTTTATGAGCATCTATTTGATATTCTTAGTAAATATGGACAATCAAGAGATGTGAAAAATCATATGATTTAAATAGTTTTAGGAAAATATTTAATTTGTTACTTAGACTTAGTTAGATTTGGCATTAGATATTATACATAAAATATGTCTAGAATTTAGTGTACAATGTAAAAAAAAATTACACATTGGGTTTCAAAGATTTAAAAAAATGTATTTTCGCTGTTTTCAATTTGTTTCTAATTTCCGAAAAATTAAAAATATTAGAAGCCTTTTAGAAAATATATTTATCGGCTTAATGACTAAAATAGTAAACTTTATAAAATAGATAAGTTATTATTTATTAAAGGTTAAGCAATAAATTAATAATAATATATTCTGGGGAGGACGGCAACCTTGCTTAAACTTTATAGTTCCATTCCTGAATATGAACTTTTACACTATTACTATTGCACAGATATGATGAGAAATTATTTATCTCGTTTTGTGTGTAGTAATAGAGGAAAAGTAAAGTTAAATTTATACTAAAATAGATCTTACTATTTATTTCACTATTTTTGTCTCACTTAATCTATTTTTGTTTCTTTCAGCTTAAATAAATGCTAATGATTAAAGTACATATAAAACTGAAGCGTAAAATGGTTTTTAATCAACTTGCTCTCTCTTAAATTTCTCAAGTAATTAGTCCTGAGGTAATTAGTCGGTGCCCAGTCTAAAGCATCCTGCAAGCCTTTGAAATATTAATTCTCTTGGTGCTTCAGCACTTGAAATAAAATTCTATTTTCTACACTTCCCTATGTTTGAATGCACATAAATTATTATATTTCGATGTTTTTGGTTAATAGTTGCGTATTTTTTAAATGTGCGTTACTGTTTGTATAAACTGATACAGTACCATAAAACATACATTGATATAAAGATGAAGTACTTCATAGGATGACATGCATTATACCTAAAAAATTCGAAATTATAATTCGGTCACGTAAAAGAGTACTAAACTTTTAAAAGACTAGGATTAAATCTTTCATATTAAATAAAATCGACTTATTACTTATAATGCCAAGACACCCTTTATAAGTAATAGCTTTAAATTTGTTACAGGAGGGTTCACATAACCAAGGAGACCCTAAAATGCTTAGGAAACGATTATGAGGTCGAGCCGGGATACGGAGGTGAACGAAACGCTTACCTTAAAGACCACAACATTGATACATTTTTAATCGTCGCGCCCACATATAGAGGGGTAAGATATTCCTATATTTTATTATAAAGAGCAAATTTTGTATATTTTATAAAAATGTCATCTTGAGAATTCCTTTAGTTTTTTTATTTTTAACAAATATAAGTATTGTCTTTTGGTGGTGAATGAGTATTGTAGCTGTGCCTCTAGACTTAAAGAAGATTTTTGAAAAATATTTATGTTGCTGATTATTTTTTTAATAATCCAAACTAAGTTTTGAGTCCCATAATGATGAGTTACTTTATAACCGATAATGCTATATTGGCATACTCTCGAGAATCACAGTATAATAAATGTAAATTTAATTTATGAAACTCATTCATGAAAGTAAATATATCGAAGTACTTTTTTTTATTTTTAGCTGACAAAAATTATACAAATCCCAATATATACAGGGTATCTCAGAATATGTGGGCAATCTCTCGGATAAAGATAGCTTGCGAGAAAAAAAGGACAGTTTTAATTACATTTTTTCCTACAGATCTTTCTTACTTCTTACAGAGTTATAGGCCCCTGAAGAGGGTCTTTGAAAAGTATTTTTTTTTAAATAACTTTTAAAGAACTCGTAGTATTGAGGATCTCATTTTATAAAATTTTAGTTGAAAGGCCTCCTTAGGACTCTCTTAGTGACATATCGGCATAGTTTTGCTTTCTACAAAGAAAGTCCTACCTCTAATACATTCTTACCATTTTTTACACCCACTTACCTAAAGTAAAAAAACATGCTTTTCAGAGAATAAAATAGTTGGACTCTCCACAATCGCTAAATATTAATCGCTTTTATTCGCCGTAAAAATTACGAAATCAAAATGACTTGAATGAATAAATCTTCCTAATAAATGTTTTCTAGTGTCATCTAACTAAACTAAATTGTGAAAGAGGTTTATAGTGCCGTTTTTTTTCAGTTTCATTAGTAAAAAGAATGAATAGAAATAATGGAAACCTAATTAGGTTTGCATTATTTTTATTTTTATTTAAAATCCAATTCAAGAAGTCCATACGGCGTGGAAAATCTTCAGGATGAAGTGCAAGAAATTTGCATTTATAAAGATTTTTCTAAATGTTAAAGATTTTACTGTGATTGTTTAATAATTCATTGAACTACCGATTTTTGCATAGATATAGAAGGATCTGCGTCTGCAGAATTTAAAATATTTTCTTCTGTACCATTATCACGATTGATGTAATTCCCACAATTATGTCTAATATGTCAAACTTTGATAAACGTTCCTGAATTTATGCGCGAGCAGTATTTTCTATAAAAAGAATGTATATTTTTTACCACTTTTACCTCCGATGACGATCAACTCGTACGTTTTCTTATTAGGAATTCTGCGATTGAAAAACCGATCCTCTTAAAGCCTGATAATGTCTTACATGCAAGTCCGTATGTTAGAGTCAGAAACTATATCCGGATAATAGAAATCTCATTATGGCAAATAACCAAAATAAAAATTGTAATATAAAAAAATAAATTTAAAAAAAACATATGACTATGAGATATTACCTAAACCTCTAATCAGAACTATCTAATCAGATCTAATCAGTCTCATCTAATCAGAGATATCTAATCAGAATTTACAAGAGTCAAGTAAATACATTAATTTTATTACCACCCTTCGCATTTTTTTAAAACTAAAACTACAGGTTTAGTTTTAAAATTAACCTACTTGGAATCATATTAAAGATAATAAAAACAATACATGTATGATAAATATATGCCCATAGCTAAAACTTGGGTGTCCTTGGGTGGTTTAGGGTGTCCGGAAAAAGGAAGCCAATCCGCCGGCCACATATAGGGTGGACCAAAATAATGCGACTTTCATTATGCCATTTTTTAATTGGGCGCTCGGGTTTCAATATACAGGGCGTCAAAATAAGAAATATAAAATCGTTTTTTTGAAGTAAGTCGAGTATTTCATAAGATATTAAACTAAAATTTGGTGTGAGGGGGTTTTTTAGAACGAGAAATTGAAATCCGTTCACGGATTTGCTATACCTTGTAGAGGACGCCACCTGCGGTATATTGCATGTGTTAAAAATACCAAAACTTTTTTGTACTACTGTATAATAAAGTTTAAGTAAAAAATTCAAATTATCCAATGTTTGGTAAGTTTTAAATATTATTGTAAATAGTAAATACCTGTCAATTCTCAACTAGGAAAATGTGACTCCAATGTTAGTTTAGCCGCTAGACGCTATGCCCAAACATTTCTAAACAGATTTCATCCCAAAAGAAAATATTTTTTAAAATTTAATTAACCGCTTAAGGGAGAAGTTTCAGCGAAAAACGTAAGGGTAATTGCGGCCGACCTCGTGCGGTTCAACCAGGGCAAGACGAATATATTTTAAGAAGTATATATTTTCGAAGAATCACCAAACATTAGTACTAGGGTTTTGGCTGAACGGGTGACAAATATTGGGAAAACCGAGACACAATATTTTACAGAGTCAACAACTTTACCCATTCCATCTTCAAAAAATACAAGGTCTTTTACCCGATGATCCCGAGGTAAGACTTGCTTTTTGTAGATGGTTATGTGAAAGGAATAATAGAAATGTAAATTTTATAAGGGCGATTCTGCTTACTGACGAAGCCACGTTCACGAGAAACGGCATGACAAATATCCATATTGAACACATATGGGCTGAAGAGAATCCCAGGGCCATAGTTGAGACACATCATTAAGTAAAGTGTGGGCAGTTGTTGTGAAGAACTTTCTTTTAGGACCTGTCATTTTACCAGGTAACTTGACTGGTGATTCATTTCTGTTGTTTCTACAAGAAATACTGCCCGATTTGCTTGATGATTTACCTCTAAATTTAAGACAAAATCTTTCATTTCAACTCGACGGTGCTCCGGCTCATTTTGCTATAAATGTTAGGCAAATCAATCAAACCAAATGTATTCAGAGCAATTTTTATTTTAAAAGCTTAGCAGAGCGCTTTCGGCGTATGAGCCATCATCAGTGCTAACTGAAATGAGTTGGGCGTAAAAGACACTATAGTCAAAGGTGAACGAATGGAATGTACTCACTTGTCAGTTAAGCCCAGAAGTTTACCATAATGGAAACACATTCGATATTATTAAAATTACACGTAACATTTAGACACACTTAACACTATACAGAACACTAAACAGGACGAACAGTATTTAAAAAGGGGAGAACGTTGGTCTCCTTTGCGTTTTGTTTACATTTATTGTGGTTTCTTAAATGGCGGGAAAAAATGTGTGTCAAATTAGGTTAGCCTACAGTTAACTTTACTTTAAAATTAATATTTATACTATGCGAACCTATCAGAGTGGTAGTAGCGACAGATCGGTCTAGATATCATTATCGCAAATGATGTGCGGTAGTGCGAGTTGGTTATAAATTGGTGGCACAAATTAGACTACAACAGTGAATTTCTGTTCGGATAAGGAAATTGTTATCCTTTAAGGACGTAAAGCGAACTTTTAAATTAGAAAGTTGCCAATGCTTATAAATTTTTTTTTTAATTGTGGAGTCTTCTAAGTAATGGAACGTAAGGTCTGTTAAGGTTCACTTGTATATTTAAACAAGAGGGATTTTTTATGAGCTCGTTGGTGATATAAATGTCTTCAAGAAAATCTAGTCGGTTATAGTTCTTAGAGGTAACCTGTTGGAGAATTTTAGAATTAGACTTTGGGCTGAAATTATGGTTGTTAGATTTTATATGTTCACCAAATGCAGATGAGGGTCTACTTAATTGCTCGGCTATGCGTCTTTTTAAGGGTCTACAAGTTCGTCTCACATATGTGCAATCACAAGAATCACACTGCAATCTGTAAATACCTCTCTTTGATAATGTGTTAAGTTTATCCTTGGTATTGATCAAAATCGAACCCAAGTTGTTTTTAGTTTTATAAGAAATTTGTTTGTAAATGTAGTTTTATAATAACGATATATTGGGGTCGAGATGCTCCTGTTCCGTGGCCACCCCGTTCGCCCGACCTTACACTATTGGATTTTTCAGTCTGGGGATGTATGAAAGACTTTGTGTATATGGTTTCGATTTTAAACGAGGATCATTTAAGGGATATTTAAGCCTGAGATTTTCTTTAATAAAGAGTGCTCGTATGTGTATACAAATGAATGGAAGTCATGTAGAACAAATAATTTAGGATCATTATTGTAAGATTTTATTATAATAAGTAATTTAATATTAATTTAGAAAAATAATTTACGTTTATTTTGTTAACTTTTAAAATGTATTTAGATTTTAAAAGTAAGATATCTCATTAACGGATTCTCATGCCGACATTTACCAAGAATACTTTTTTTACAAGAAAAGATTGGATAATCAGAATTTTTTACTAGAACTTTATTATACAGGTGTACAAAAAAGTTTTGGTATTTTTAACACATGCAACCTACCACAGGTGGCGCCCTCTGCAAGGTATAGTAAATCCGTGAATGGATTTCAATTTCTCGTTCCAAAAAACCCCCTCACACCAAATTTTAATTTAATATCTTATGAAACAGTCGACTTACTTCAAAAAAACGATTTTATATTTCTCATTTTGACGCCCTGTATATTGAATACCGAGCGCCCAATTAAAAAATGGCATAACGAAAGTCGCATTATTTTGGTCCACCCTATATGTGGCCGGCGGATTGGCCTCCTTTTTCCGGACACCCTAAATATTAGTAGGTCAGGCTTAAATATCTACAATTTTGGTAAAATTAGACAAACGACGATAAGAATAATTGCGTTTGTATTTCGATAAGTGGTTAAGAAACTGTAAGAATCGAGAATACATTTGTAATATATATAAATGTAAATGTAAAATTATTAAAAATAAAATTAAATTGTAATAAACAGAGAGCGAAATAATATATAAAACACAAATTTATATATTGCTAGCCTAAGCCGGCGGCTTCAAGATAGTGGAACTATAATGACTTATCGACATTGGGTAAGTAGTACCGAATGACGCCGCAAAGTAAAGGGCTCGATCTTATTGCAAAATCGACGACGAATCGTGAAACCCATGTTTATAACCTCGGGTAAAAACACAAAAGTGTATCTATTTAGTACTTCTATTAGATGCTTCAGTATTCTCATCTCGGCAAGAATGTTTTAAAACTTTTAGTGGTAGCAAGAGTGAAAGAAGCTAGAGCTTGGCAATTAGGTCTAAAACTCCCTTTTTTCTAACCCCAGAATGCTCCACCCCTACGCCTTTACTCTCAAAGCACGGTCTTCACTGAGTCACCGTCCTCTTAATAAAGGCTAGCCCATTCTCTCAGTCGAGATCTTTAATATCTTCCCGTTAAAGTATCGTTGATTTAAAAAATTTTCTTCTCAGGGGACTCCTACTTATCGCAAATTTCTAATTTTAAAATTCTTTCCCTGTACCAATTCAAACAGAGCGGACTTCCTCTTATATAAGAAGTTTTCTACCAAGAAGGTGTAGATGCCTGTTTAGGCAGTTATGCCCAATTAGGATTCTCACCAAGTCTTTAATCCACTATCTGTTCTTTGTTAGCAGTCACTTTAGTTTAGAGCCGTCATGATCTGGTAACTTCTCCTTGGTCTGTCTACACCCTTCTGTTCAGCTCCAAGTTTTCCTTGTTTTTTTTTCTACGCCCAATTATTAAGTTCCTGAGAAATTTGCTTTTTACTGATGTGCAGGCATGGCTTGGGGCCTACGAAGGGGCTAATGGAATCTTGTTGTGCTGATTTCGTCAGCCCGTTCATTGCCCTCGACATCCTGGTCTTCTAGGACACACTTCTAGAATATAAGGATTCCTCTATATTCTAGAACTTTCTAAAACTCTAAAATGCAAATATATGAGATTATTAAAAATCCGGATATACTAGACTTATATGAGTAACAGCTCGTATGTCTTATTACATCAATGGACTCAGGATCTTTTATACTTCCTTATTTGTTAGTCCAGACTCTGTGCAAAGGTAGTATCATATGCAGTTTATGCTTTAGTTGAGGATATTTAGTTCCTTCTCAGTAGATAACAGATCTTGAAGCCTAGTACTTGCTTCTTTTCTCCTATACCTAGCGGTTTAGAAGATTCTCTATTTTAAACTTCGGATATTGTGATTTAATCTAGATTCCTTTAAGAGATTCCTTCTCTTTAAGAGATCTTCGTATGGATTGTTAAAAATCTATTCGATCACTAGTTTTTTTAAGGTCATTGAAATTCAATTTTCATTTATACTCACAACAACACTTCTAGCTATCTTCATTCTTTGATGAACGTTGATGCCTAGGTTAATTCCAGGATCTCTGCAGGGTATGACGCTTCAAAAAACTACATGCTGCCATAACTCAACTATTGCTATCGAGTCTGCTTCTCAATCGATCTAACTAACCAGGTTTATCGACCAACCCTTGCTTCTTTCTCAATTGTATATTAGCTCTGAAAATGTGTTGCGAGCTGTTGATAGTAAATAAACAATCGTAAATTACTCTACGTAAACTCTGTCGAGACCTTCACTCTCCTTCATATCCTAGGGGAAATATAATCGTAGATAACCAAAATTATTTTTTCGTCTTCTCCTGAGATGTCTTTCTTATGTCTGATGGGGGAGTTTATTAGACAATATTTTGTTCTAATAGATTTCTCTCCTCTGTTGGTTCGGATACTCTGTCACTATGTACAGTTTGGTTTGTTTTTGTTTGCTAGTTTGACCAAAATTTGGATCATGAAGATATTCCGAATAAGGAGAAAGAGATAATGCCACGTTAGGTAGATCTTAATACAAAATATACTTTATAATTTAAGTTCAGATATGATTTCATTATTTGTGTCTTTCATTCCCGATAGTGATGAGCGTTTGAATATGCTTTTGATTTTTTTTTAACTTTCTGTAAAACTTATTATTATTTATCGTATATTATTTATAGCCAATTATATAGTTTAGTTAGTGTTTAAGATTTGTTCGGCCATGCTTTATTGCATTTTCCACTCTATTAATTACATCATAAGAACATAAGGCTATTTGTAACTAGTTTAAGTTTAGTTTTGACTTGTTTAGTTCGAAGATGCTAACATCGTTAGTGAAACACGTATCGACAGTAAAAATAACTAGTTTTGGTTAGTGGTGAAACTGTCTATTTAAACACATTCAATAAATTATGGCAAATGGTATGTTTTATTGTATTTTATGTATGTTATTTATTTTATATGTTCTCTTTCAGGTAACGATCCTTGTGACGTTCAGTACATGATAGGTACCGAGGTTAAATGAGAACGCCAAGATGTATCTAGCTTAATGTATTAATTTGTAACTAGGTACATGAACAAGCTTAATATACACGGCTATTAGAGTAAAATATTACCCGGCACTGTCCGGTGTTATACTGCGACTTAAAGTACAGTGTGAGGTTGCCGAGCATCATAATATATAAAACACATTCTCTTTTTGAATAATAAAAATCAATGAAAACTTATTACTAACATAATATAAATGGTGGTTGACGTAAATAATAAAAAAAAATTAAGATAACGAACAGAAATACCTAACATTAAATTCTTATACAATAAGCTAAACATTAAAGCGCACATTTTATTTTTATAAGTCCAGTTTTTTTAGGCGCTTATTTAACCGTCCACTCCTTGTTTGTGAGATGATACTCTCCCCAGGATTTACAGAAATATTGACATGCGAAGCCTGGTTTCGTTCAAATATCTGTTTGCAGAATTATATTATGAGGCAACTGGGTCTGAAACTTAATATATATATAAGAATAATTTTCTTCACCTTAAAGAAAATATTTTCTTCACCTTTTCCTTTCTGTCTCTCTTCTCTTTCTCTTAAAGGTCTTTAGTCAACATTAAAAGACCATCCCTAGTTTTCAATCACGAAGGATATGTTCAATTAATATCTTATCATATGGCTGTAAATCAGGCAGTTTTTTGGCATATAGGTATAATTAAGTTTTTGTTGATTTGACTTGCATTTTAATTTCTTTATATTTAGTGTACTAAATTTGGACTTTAGTAGGCTGCAAACTGGTTGAAGTTGTTAGGTTATAAGGGCTTTTATTAGAAGAACTTTAAATATTTGAATTGACGATAATATTGCTTTGGGAGTATTTGGTGAAGGATGTATTAAGAGTTATGTCGTATTTTGATGCAAATTCCGCTGAATTAAAAGGATAATATTTAATAAAAATCAATCCATTGGTAGTAAAGCAGGATTGCTAGAAATGCTGAATTATAATGAACTGGCCATTGAAGATTTGTGTTACTAGAAACTCAAAATACAATAAGTGGAATGTCGAGCATGTTATAATATGGTAATAAAGGTAATAACAAAGAAGTTGTTGTAAAATAATAAGCCAGGACATATGTACATAAAAAAATTAAATAACAATTTGTAATTTCTTCGTATGTTACCTTAAAGTGCAGGAAATATCTGTACGAACAGTAGGAGAATAGGGAGAGAATTATCTCATAGTAAAACACTTATTGTACTACTTGTCAGGGTACTTAGCGTTACACTGGAAATTATAAAAATAAAAGTTTGAAAACATTTGACTGAAACATTTGATTACATTTTGGTTAGTGAAAAATTAAATAAAAATGATGATATTGAGATAGTAATCTTGCTAAATTGAATTGGGGATCAAAGACTCCAATTAAGAACCTTATGCGCTTACTATAAATTAAACTCTACTGTTACTATAATGTTCATTCATTTTAAATTTTTCTAAAAGATCAACAGCCGACAAAGACGGTGGATTAATTTCTTACAACTACAAGGTAACTTACTTCTACATGTGAGCTTAAGGAAACTGATCGATCAATCGTAGATAGACTGGTTCAAGGCATACAAAAAAAAAGCAATGCTCTTCATATACTCGAGTATACCTAAAGTGGCATCATAATAGGAAAAAACAACAAGTATATGGAGCAGAATGTTACATTTCTGGCCAAAGTGCTGAGTCTAATTTTTTTCTTAGAGAGGGATAAACATTTTAACATCCTGAATATCAGAAAACCAAACATTTTCGGATATACATTTATATAGCAAAAGATTTTTTTATGCAGAATCACTCCCTCAAGATTGTCGCAGTTATTTACTTATCCATGTATGTACAATATCTAAGTCTACTAGTTTAAAATATAAAAAAAATATTAATATTTCTTACAGGTTTACCTGCTAAATTAAATTAATAACTTTTAGAAGTAAAAGCCTTATGCTCGAGGTCTATTTGTTGGGACTAGCTTTGAACTAAGCTGTAGTCAAAATTATTAATATTTTCCTGTACATAGAGGGGTACCCCTATATCTGTTACAGTTTTTAATTTATATCTTTGATATAGATAAATTTATAAGGAATTAATATACAAAGTATGCAGACAATATACAACAACCTATAAGTTTATATAAAAATCAATTCAATAAAACTATAATAAGAATAAAAAAGTTGAGTTTATTTACACATATTAATTGTTATAATAAAAAGTTTTGAATTAATCAATTTAGATCAGCTGTGTTTTTTTTATCCATACCAAGATTAACTCAACAAAATATGCGACTTTACATAAATAATACTTTAGTTATCAATGTTCATGAATATAAATGATCCTAAAGTAATTTTTTATCATAAATTAAAATTTAATATATACATACACATACACATGTAAGCAAAGTAAAAAAAAACAACTTTCTGAGTCAAATTATTTCCATGTTCTCACAGAAATATTGTGTATATTAGGAGAGTTTCATGCCTGGATGTCCAATCCAAACCTTGGCTACAGAGAATACGAAATTTTTGTATTCACTCCATTAAATTGATTGAATATGTAACATAGACTTAAGCTTCATTTAGCAATTTTCTTACATCGTTCATTTAAAATTAGGAAGGCGAAGTACTTATTAAATAGTGAAATGCAAAATAAGTTTTGAAATTTATCCTATCATTTGCTTAAAAAATTGCTAAAAAAATAAAAAATTATGTCCAAATATTAATTTAAGAATAGTGTATATTACTAATTAATCGAAAAATATTTAATTAGACTGTGATTATAGAAGGCATAAGGATTTGATTTAATAATGGGATATTTTTGTTAGTATATTTTTTGCTACTTTATATTTTCGATTCTATTAGTTTTATATATTAATGAATAATAAAATAAAATAATAAATATTAAAGATAATTTAATTTTTTGCATAATCGGTTAAACAACTTATTTTATGTATGTATTATTTCTACTCTATTATTGGAGTTTTTCTGTTGAAAAACTGTTACAAATTTTTTATATCAGAACTTAAAAATTTTTAGTATACTATGCATTCTTACTGCTAATCAAATAAAAATTTAATTTTTAACTAAAATTTTCTTTTATGGTTTTCTTTTTAAGTTTCTCTTTTAATAATTAAAAAGGCTTCAGAGCCCAAGGCGTAAAAATGTACCCCTTTTGCCTTTTCAAAGCCCTATAGACACTTCTGAAAACTCAATTTCCTTTACTTAAACTTTTAATCTTTATAGCTTTTTAATAAGAGCTAACTTATTTCAGGAAAATAACCGAGCAAAACAAGCGTCAAAATGGGATTAAGTAATTACTTCAATTGAAACAGATAATTAGACTTTTATTAATAACTTTTTAAAATTATATGCTCCCGAGTTTTAATTTTAAATGATTCTTTATTTTTTTTATTATAATGACTTTGATTTAATTTTTCATAATAATATAACTTTTTTAATATACAGTTCATCCATTTATCTACTTATGCTATGTAAAAAAAATCTTTTCCCCTCCTTTCTATTCTAACTCTAAAATTTGAAATATCCAATACCATGATATACAAATCGTGTTTTCGTTCGTTACTTATAGGAAACCGCATAGAGGCGAAATTTTGTAACGTCGCGCGTGTACGAGTGCCTGCGACAGAGCACCGCCCCGGCCGGCCCGAGGACGGGATTAGTAAACATCTGACTTTCGATGGAGCTGCGTCGTTTGGCGACAAAATGTCCCAAAATATTACGCGAAAATCCAGGCATTTTTAAAATATTTATTATAATGCGGGTTTTACAGACATAACAATGTGTAAAACCCACATAGAATTGTAATCTTAAAATGTTTAATATGCTGTGTTGTGCATAATGAAAATTAAAGCGTTATTATAATAAAAAGTAAAATATCAACTTTGATAAAAATATAATAAAAAATCAGAAATAAAACTCAAAACATTTTGAGACAAATCTGGAGATCTAGGAGGCCATTGAATATCGCCAGTCCCACTAATAAGGCGGTTAGGAAAAGTATTTGTTAAAAATTCTTTTACCCTAGCCGCGTTATGAGCAGGACAGCCATTTTGCTGAAAATAAACCGATCCCAGGTCTACATCAGGTAGGATTTGAATGGCAAGAAGAACTTGGTTTTGCAGCAACTCAAGGTACTTTTGGGCGTTTAAAGTGCCATCAATAAAAAATGGCCCTATAATATTGTCGCCCAAAATACCTGCCCAAGCATTCAATCTCTGAGGATACTGGGTACGAAACTGTAAACTTCTGTGCTCGTTTTCCTGAGACCAATAACGAACAATGGAAGGATTGTGTTTGCCATGTAATGGAAAAGAAGATTCATCAAAAAATTCCATTTTTCGCCACTGGTCTTTAGGAAATATTTCCTGAGTTTTTGAATACTTGACTTATACTTACTCTTATAACCTAGTCAATCTTTTACTGAACGTGTACATTGAACTAACTAGAATCGCTTAGAAAATATCGTATCCGTCCCAAGACGTCAATATAATTATTAACCAGTATGTTTGCTTAATAGAAACTTTTAACAATTTTTTCAATATTAGGAGAAAAATGGTTCCTATTTTAAATGATGTACAATACAACTATCAAAATTATTAAAGTGCCTGGCGCCATCTACTAGCCGACGGGCTATTCAGGGGAAAACGTGCGCGACGCTGCTCTCAAGTCTCGAGGCCTACTCTCTCTCTCTGTCCTCATGTCCATTTTGCTCGTGTAAATCACGCAGCTTTTAGAATATTAAAGAAAGAAAAGAATACTTAAAGTTGGTTTAAATTAAAATACAGTCCACTCATAACTCCATAATACAAATCATACATAATTTCTTGGTCCATACGAGCGGATTATCGTTATAACTTGTGTTTTCGTCAGGATGAGCAACAAATTAGTCATAGTGTGCGAAAGCAGAGTGCAACGTTGCTAAATTGGGAATTAATCAAGTAGGTTTATTCCAAGCAACTGTTAAAATCGTCATATCATTGCTTAGTATATCGAGGATTTGTTTCATCTAAATTAACATACCCTTCCTTATTTTCGTACATACCGAGATTTGTGAAAAGCTTGTATAATTCTTAAAATTATATAAGGGAAATGTAGTATATTAATTCGTTATTTCATGACATTTTAATCGTCATTTTAATAAGCAGTGTCGGTCGTAGGTATAATTCGTCGTTCGTATTATTTCTAAACATTGCGTCGAGCAAGTTTAATTAGGTATTTTCATTCTTAATCAATACCTTTACTGCTTAGGAGTAAGGTACAATTTCGCATACAGTTTAAAATAAACAATCGTTATTACATAATTGGTAAAAAGACATAATTTTAAGCTTTAAATAGATACATAATCATGGAATCTGATCAGGAAAAAAATTTATGATGAACTTAAAATTAAGGAATTAGTCAGTCGTAGAGGTCAGCTAAAAAGAAGCTTAACTCGTTTCGCCAACTTTATACACATTTAAATATCCGAATAGAATTGCGTTAAAATTAAGGTTAGAAAAACTTAAAAGTTTGTTTGAAAAACTTAATTTAATCGAAGAGAAAATAAACATGCCAGTTTTTGGTATAGATAAGTGTCTGCCAATATTTCTGCATGAACTAAAACTAAATTAAAATCATTGCACGGTTTTTTTTTAATGTAATATCGATTTCTTATTAGTAGATAATATAACTGTCAGACTTCCACAAGTGTCTTTCGATCCATTATTTTTACACATACCGTCAAACATTCAATTAGCGGATACGGAATTTTTCGAATCACAAGAAATCGACCTCCTCTTGGGTAAGTACTGAATTATTTTTCGGTTGTTTGCAAAATAAAAAAATCGATATAGGTAACTAATAAGCCGATTTTACATAATAAAAGCTTGGTTGGATTATTGCCGGAGCATTACTTCATAAACCTAATCAAAATATTTGTATTATATTTGTTATCCATTGATAATACTCAAATAAACGATTTAAATCATACGAGAAAAAAATTTTGGAATATAGAAGCGGTTACAAATAAACAAGATAAGTTAACAAACAAAGAGCTCGAATGCGAACTCCATTTTCGAAATAACTTTCGAACAGATGAAACCGGTTGATACATCGTAATGTTGCCGTTAAAAATTAATTTTTTAGATCTTGAATGATCGATCTTGATTGATCTTGAATCATACCTTAGCACATGAAAATGCTTGCAATCATTAGAAAAACGATTAAATAAAATGCCTAATTTGCGTGAAGAATATAATAATTTTCTTCGCGAATATGAAACTTCAGATCGCATGACGCGAATCGATGCGACGTTAGACTTTCCTGAAAACGTTCATGTACGAGTATATTTATATATGTATACTCGTATAGTTGAGTCATTATGCGGTAATAAAGGACAGTAGCACAATAACGAAGTTGCATGTTGCCTTTGATGCTAGTCCAAAATCTAGTTCAAATCTAAGGTTAAACGATGTTTCCAAAGTAGGATGTATTTGAACTCGTTCTACAAATGAGAGTTTTTTCCGATATTAGCTATTGCGGATAATGAGAAAATGTATCGCATGATATTAGTAGATGAATTTCAGCGAAAATTACAACGAATTCTTTGGCGTGATTCGGAAAACCAACAAATCATTCATTACCAAATAAATACCATCACGTATGGTACAGCGAGCTCATATTTTTAGCGACTTGTATACTTTCTGAAGTCGGATTAAAGTATAAAGAATCACACCCAGGAGTGAGTAAAACCATAATAAATAATTTCTATATAGACGCTTTTCTTTGGAAATAATAACATCGATTCAGCAAAAGAATTAAAAAATGAAATTTCGGAAATCTAAGCAATCGGGTTTAATTCTTCGAAAACGGATATCAAATTAATCCTAATTATTACAAAACGAAACTCACTCAAATAAGATGTCTGATTCGCATTACATACGTGGTGACATCGAACCCAAGGCTCTTGGAACCATATGGAATTCTAAGAACGATACGTTCGGTTATAAATTCCCAATTAAACAAGCAAATTTGGTAATTACAAAACGATCAATCTTAGCAGGAATTGGTCAAATATTCCATATACTCGGTTAAGTAAGTCCTGTTATTGTAAAGGATAAATTAATTATACAAAAGGTGTGGAAACTGTAATTAGATTGGGATACTTAAGTACTAAAAGATATTTGTGACCAATGGTTTATTTTTCTTTTTTTTTTTAATAGATTTTATAAAGTAAATTTCAATACTTAAATAATATAAACATTCCGAGATATGTCGTACCTAAACACCATCATGATGCATCGCAAAATGCTTATGGAGCATGTTTGTAGTTAGTTGCTAGTAATAAATATGGTAATCTTGATTCACATTTAATATGTTCTAAATCTCAACTAGCCCCATTAAGTTCAACTAGCTACTTCAAACAATCCCGCTGACATTGTGTCACGTGGGTGTGAAAATTTTAGAAAAAATAATGTTATGGTGGTACCAGCCATCATTTTTAAAGCAAGAACCCGAAAATTGGTCTAGTTGGAGTGTTGATATTATCCGTTAATGAGGCTAGAAAACTTAATAATAATAAAATTTATCTTTTTCTGTCATCGGACAAAATGATAAAAAACCCTTTAATGACATATTTTTAAAATGGTCCTCATATAATATATTATTAAGAGTCGTTGCTTATAATTTTTGTTTTTACAATAATTTTAGAAGATTTTTAAGCGTAAATAGCAGTTTATCACCAAAGGAACTCGAAAATGCTTTTCTATATCTTTCCAAATTGACACAAATTGATAGTTTTTTAAGGGAAATTAAAACATTAGAAACTGCGAGAGTTTTAAAACGAAATACGAAAATTTGAAATGTAAATTCTTTCCTTGATCCCAATGGATTATTAAGAGTAGGAGGAAGATTAACAAACTACAATTTACACTTTCAATGTAAAGATCATATAAATCTTCCATCAAAGCACCCATTTACGACCTTATTGATTAAGCACTTCCATTTGAAATATTTACATGCCGGACCTTAGTGAATTTTGTCGTAAATCAGAAGACAAATTTGGACTGTAGCTGGTAGAAAATGCGGTCGGAACGTAATTGCATAGTTTGTTTTAGAGTAAAACCTGAAAGAATTAATGGGATCGCTATCATTCGAAAGAGTAAAACCACCATGACATTTTTAAAATGCGGAACAGATTACGCAGGACCCTGTTTATTAAAGAACCGTAAGACACGTTCTCGAATTTTGATTAAGAGTTAAAATTAATAAAGAGTTATATTTATGTGTTTTAGTTCTCGTGCTTGTCATGTTAAGCTTGTTACGGATTTGAGGCGATTTAAAATATTTGTTTCTCAATGCGGGTTGCCTAGCCAAATTTTTAGTGACAATGCCAGAAATTTTGTAGGTGCGGATAATGAACTTTAAAATTTACTTAAATTTTTTAAGAAACTGGGTATTTTAAATATAATTCTCACAGCCTTACCACGCACGTATTTAAAAATCAGCAGTTCGTTCGTTTAAATACCACATTAAAAGAGTCTTAGGGGATAACCATTTAAATTTTGAAAGTTTTTATACATTGCTTACACAAATCAAGGCAATACTTAATTCCCGAGCTCTACAATCACTAACAAATGACCCATCGGATTTGGAACATTTTCATTCAGGACATTTTCTCATCGGTGAACCTTTAGTTGGTATACCACAGTCGACCACGCTGAATATCGCTTCAAATCGTCTGAAACACTTTTAACAAATTTCTCAAATAATTTAGCGGTTTTGGTCCAATAAGGATTCTCTGCAGAAGCGTACCGAGTGCCTTTCTTCTAAAGAAAATATTTTAAAAGATACCATGGGTTCTCTTCAAGGAAAAGAACGACCCTGCTTGGCCTGCATTGGCCTTTAGGATGTATAGTAGCTCTATATACTGAAAGTAAAAAATCTAGTATAACATCTAAGTAAATATCTAGTATATAAGCCTATAGAATAGTAGTTTGCTGTCAGTTTACACTTGATAACGGTTGGAGATACTTACCAACCGAAACGTCGTGTTACATTAAATAAATAAGACAATGCTTATTCTTTTCAACTTATTCTTTACGATTTCGCAAAGTTTTACACTTTTTTATTTCAAATTATATATTTCTTAATTTATATGCAGTTATCTTCGGTTATAAAATAATAAATACAAACTAAATAAGATTTTACATATGAAACTCCAAAAAAATACAAAATTCTTGACTCGATTCAAAATTTTACTTTACAAAACTTTAAGAATGTCAGTAGATGCATTTAGAACATCTCTATTTCTCTCCCTGACACTAAGTCTATAGTCTTTAACATGAACTTGATCGTTAATAAATCGAAGATAACTTTATATTATCAGATGCTCAGTATTTCCTAGACTAATATATTTGTTTAAGATTTTAAATATCATACAATATAAATATAACAAATATAAAAGGAATAAATGACAGAACATACGCCTTTATATTACACTATAACATATATTTTCCTATTGTCAACGATATAAGAGCACTTTGATCAGATCTTTCCACTTAGATAACTTCATTTAGCTGAAAAATTTCAAATCGTAGACTTTTAGACAAAGTACTAATTCACTGCAGTTAATAGGAACAAATTATACTAAAAACACTAAAACACTGTCAATCATTCATCCACATTAACATGGATCAAAATCGGGCTCTCTCTCTTTGCTAAAATATTGTTTTAGCTATTTACTTTTAAAGATATGAAATACGCGATTTAAAATGTCCTTTAAAATAAATTATTAATTATTACTTACCGACTTTTTAATCCCTTTGGAAATCGTTACAAAAAAATCCACGTACGGTCTCATCTTATAAATCTTTTATATTAATTTTATTGCGCTTAAAAAGTCTTTAATGGGGGTCATGATGATATTTGTAAAAACCGTAGATATCCTAGAACAATGAGCAATAGAAGGAGATGGTCACTTTTTGGGCTTTTGGGCACTAGGAGTTTAGTATTTGTATTGCCGCCTATTAAATATTTGAGGAATTGGAGCGTGTAGACTGGAAAAAGTTTCAGAAATTTCAGAAAAACAATTTACTTCAAAAACTACCGCCATCTTTTAACCTGTCATTTTCCCCAATTAATCAAAAGAGAAAATACACTGGAAAAATTTACAATAAGTATATATCTATTTCATTATAGGGAGAGGGACTACATTAGGGAAGGGACCAATCTTTAGAAAAAATTGATTTCTTATTTACAGAAAATTTTACAAAAATATGAATATAGCTTCGTAGATTTTTGTAAAATTTAATGAAAAAAATCTTTATTTTATTCGTAAATTTCGAGATTTTTCCAAAAATTTAAATAATTTTTAACTATTTGTCATTTATTTTTACTAATTATGTCCAACCCTTACCAATATTGATTCTATGTTAGTTTTTATTTATATCTTCCTCTTAAATTTAACGATCAACTGCTTTCTTAAGAATTTTTTTCATGTTTCTTATTACTATAAATTTACTAGAAGGTTCGTGATTTAACAACATATAAATATTTGATTATCAATAACTATAAATTATTGTATTATTATTATGAAGCAACTTTTGGTTATACTCTATTTATATAAGTCTTAGCACTTCGTCACCAGCTATGTCAAATATTCTAATATCGCAAAAAAAGTGTACATTTGTTTCTTTTCTCGATATTACTTAAAGAAATATATAGTTATTATTGTCAGTTTTAAAGGAGATTTTAGCAGTTTTAGTAACCCATAGACTCATAGATCTTATAATGCAACTAGCTAATTCTTATTGCTCTTTTATTGCTCTATTTATTGACGATAAATGTTATGATTGTTAAAAAAAAATAATAGCTATAGAAACTTTTTATCACAGAAACATATTAGCACAGAAAAGATAAATGTTCAGTTAACCGATAAAATATAGTTCTAACTATTTGGTTAATAATCTCGACTAACTAATCCCCACCTAGATTTCAACTGATATTTTTCATAGTCATCAAAAGGCTTCAGATATAAAATTATTTAATAGCAGTTAGTACTAAACCTATTAATTATTGTGGTGTATATATTTATAGCTTTAAAAAATCCTCCAGGAAAAAAAACCATTTAAAAGTAAATTCTTCTCAAGTTAGGTTGTCAAACAATGTGACATCCGTGAATGCTTTCTTATCAAAATTATTTTTATAAGATTTTTTTATAGGGAAGTACAACGTACCAAAGTCATTCCCTTAATGGAAATATTGCTAAAGAAATGAGGATTATGGGTCATGGACCCCAACAACATTCCACAAAGTAAGATTTACCAAAACAAATTATCAGAATATTTTCAATATTTAAATGGGTAAAAAGAAATATTTAAATTGATATTATTAAATATATTATTTTAGGCCATTCAGTGACCCAGTAGAAAAACAAAAAAATCCAGAAGATGAAGTTAATGAGTACCTGATGAAGGCCATAGATGCTAGGAGCATCGATAGACTTCGAACGGAACATTGCCGAACATTACTATTAAATTTTAGAGATCCTAATAAAGAAAGAAAGGTAAATATATTAAAAAATGGTAGGTTTTTTTTAAATAAGCAATAGAATATGCTGATAATAAATTTTGTTTTTATCACTTAGCACAGCCTTAACCATTATGTAGGATCCCTTTTACAACTTCTTCTCTAAGAGTAAATGATTTTTTTTAAATTTAATATTAACCTAATTTTTGAATGTATTATAAATTTACCATCATACTATTTGATGAAAGCAGAAATACCTTCACATTTAAATCTAAAATGACGATCTTAATTTAAACATATGTACACAAGTTGAAAACCAACATATTTAATATGTTCCATAATGAAACTACCTCTAAAATAAACTGATATGCGATTCAAAATATTTTAAGTTCTATTAAATTTCTGAAATGCATATTAGTATTTAGTGTTCAGATTCCCGTCGTCAATTTAATGTATGTTCCGTAAAGATTTATTTGACTTGAATTATTTATTTATTCATTAACGGAATTCATTAACTAACAACTTAACCTTAACTATATCAAAACTTTGCATGAAATGTAATAAATAGGACATTTGGGTCTTAGTAGAATGTGGTGGTTAGATAGTTGGCTTTTTGATGCCGTCGTTAGTATGGTGGTATGGTAATAAAAGAGTTTCTGTTGACCTTTTGTTCCTGATCAGGCACTTTTGATGAAGTACAAGAATTGGGGCGATCTATAGCAGCTATGTTATTCTGTGTAGGGTCTTAAAAAGTACCTCAAGAGTCCTTAAAAAATATATTGTTAAATCTACTGAAGTCTTCTAAATTAAGCTCAAAACCTTTATGGCTTTACGCCAGGTTACGCCAGAATTTTTATAGAAGTTATACTTATCAGATTAATTTATTAGATATAAATTTTAAAATAAACTGAGCTATTAAAATTAAGTGTCAGGTATTAATTAGTATACTAGAAAAGTATTCGGCAAATATACCAGCAGTGCTTCTGCTAGTTTCGACAATCTTGTCATTGTACGTAATTCTAGAAGAGAGACTATAGCCATTTGTTTTACTTTTGATGCAGGATCAAAATTACCATGGATTATTCCAAATATTGTTTTTTGTTTATATATTATTTATTTTTAATTCAATATATCCATTTCCGAAAATATTCTTTCTATACTTAAAACAGTAGTGTGCTATACTTAAAAAATAGTGATGCGTTAAAAACATTATATTATTATTTTTTTTAAACAATGCTTGTGTATAATTGATTACAAGATCAATAGGGATTATTTTTAATTCATCTTTTAGATCAGATTGTTTTTCTGCCCCTAGAAAATAAGGTTTTTCAGGTTGAGTATATACAGATTGGCGAATGGATCACTGCACACATAAAGTTCCTAACAGGCGAGATGTTGCAACACAGCCCCGCGACAGTACGCTGGTGTTCGAGGTCCGAGCTTGATTATTTTAAATTTTATTTTAGTAAGCGTCTGACATCAGTGAGGCCTATATCTCTTGCGACAAAGTTTAAAAAAATATTACACGGCATTGGCATAATATCTTTCTAATGTAGGAAGACTTACATGTGAAAAACCTACATAAATTCGTAATTACAATTTTTTTATACTGTGCATTGCATATTGCAAAACATAGAATGTAAACATTATAAAAAAAACAGAAAATAAAACTCTAAGTAATAAACCTAACAAAGAATTCTAGTGTTTCTTACTTCCAAAAGAGTTTGAAGTAAAATGGAATTAGTAAATTCAACAATTTTGTTTCCCAACAGTCTCCTTAAGACAACCCCACAAATAAAAGTCATTTAGTGCAAATCGGAAGATCTTGGAGAATATTTAATATTGCCCACTAATAAGGCGGTAAGAAAAGTATTTGTTAATTTTTTTTTTCTCTAACCGCATGATGAGCAAGACAGCCAGCTAACTTGTTGAAAATAGACTGATCCCAGGTCTATATCACGGAGGAGTTGAACGGCAGGAAGAACTTGGTTTTGTAGCAACTTAAGATATTTTTCAGCGTTTAAAGTACCATCAATGAAGACTGGCCCAATAATATGGTCGCCCAAAATACCAGCTCAAACATACAACTTTTGAGGGTACTGAGCACGGAATTGAAAATTTCTGTGCTTATTTTCCTGAGACCAGTAAGAAACAATGGAAGGATTGTGTTTACCATGCAATAGAAAAGAGGACTTATCTGGTAACAAAATATTTTCTAAGAAATATTAATTTTTGTTTGCCTTTCCCATTATCGTTTTACAAAATGCGATTCTTCGCCACTGGTCTTGAGGAAACACCTCCTTTTTTTTTGGAATATTTAATACATTTGTATCCATGTTTTTTTTTCAAATACTCGTCACAGTTTTATGGTGCATACCCAATTCTTCTGCTCGATCGTGTTTAATCCAAAACTAAAGCAATACAAACCATTTCTTCCCGGCGATCTATTGCCTGGACCCTTCAATAGCTGGTTCTTGCGCTTTGATGTAACAATTTCTATATTCTTGGAGGCAAAAAGATTCCTTAAAATTTAATAAGATATTTAAAATAATTTTAGCACAAGGAATTGGTCTATTTTAAAAATTTACTGGGAATAAATTCTTGCATTGTACTGCCAAATTGCCTCCATAAAATCAATTAGCCAATTGAACTTTTTCGGAAAGGGTATAAACAGTCATAATGATAAATATTTAAGAAAAATAAAATAGCGCTTTAAAACTCAATAGTGTAGTTTACAATGACACAGCGAGATCACGTCTGCTGATTATGCCATGCCGAAAATAGCAAATCAGATGATCACTAAGCGAGAAGAGGTGTTGACATTTTTAATGCCTATGTGTAGTCTTCTATTCGCCAACCTGTATGTTTTCCTTCGTATATACTGAAACTGAATCTAAACCTGAACCAGAAACCGAACCCGAACTTGAACTCAAATTCGAATCGGAATCTGAAGGATCTTTAGTACTGATCCAAACTTATATTTTAAACATCTACTTGCTATTGTGCAAAATAGAATCTTGACCATTTGTTGTTTATATATGCTTGAAACAATAACTATGGTCTTTCAAAAGCACAAGCAGGAAATTGTAGGAGGCATTTCGTTTGGAGCTCTTACATATAACTTAGTCTTACATATACCCTTCGGTTGCCTATTCCACATTCAGAGCAAGGGAGTAGTTGTTTTATTTTGATGGGTAAAAAAATGGTCAATTACCTTCCTCTTCGAATAAGAAAACTTAAATTTAAAAACATTGTGGGTTACTAAGGCATATTATACATTTAGACGAGCTCTTTGATGTTTTGTCCTGATTACCAAATATGTATGTGTGATTTGAAAAAAAAATATTGTAACTCTATTTTGCTTTTTAAAATCTATTAGTTCTAAATTTTACAGAATTATATTTAAAAAGGCTTTGTCAATAACTTTGTTTGGGATAATACAGCTACTTAATTTGAATATTTAATATACAATTATACAGATATTACAATGTAACGGGTGGACTAGGATAAAGGGAATACCTAATAACTTATTTCCATTGTAAGCAAAACAAATGACATTTAGTGTATTAGTAAATGCGTATCATTACACATATTTTTTTTTGTTATACGTCAAATAAAATTTAAAATTTATAATTTTAAAATAGATTGCTATAAATAAGTTAAAAATATGAAGTTTGCATCAAGTAACCATGGAAAATAATTTTAATCATGTTTTGTGTGCTTTGCATTTTGTGTGCTCTAGATGAAAACTTAAAATAACTAAACATATATTTTTGTCAACTTCACAGAAAGAAAGTAACTATATCAGAAAGTAACTATAACTATAGGCATTTATCACATAAATCCCAAGATAAGTTTTAATTGTTTTCACTATGATCTTACAATATTTGCCCTATTATTTTAGAACAATTGTAAACAAATATTAGCTTAATAAGTGCGGTAACCATTATATTAAATTATGATATTTATTATATATCATCATATGATATTTATTATATTAAAATTTTTAATAAACCTTCAGCATTAACTGCTAACGGTTTTTTTCAAAACATGCAAGTCTCAGTCTTATTTAACATTAAAATGTGTGTCCTTCATATCCGTGAGAAGTTACCCAATTTAGCTCCTAATATCTAATTTAGTATTACTTGCTAGATTTTTGTGCAAATATTAAATAACATTTTTTTTTTCAATATTCCAAAAAGATTAACAAATATTTTTATTTATTTTAGTATGCTTTAGAACGAGACCGGATGCTGACCCTTTATTTTATCTGTTCAACAGTGTGCTTTGCTGCTATTATCTTAGTACAAATTGCTATTTTTAAAAGGTAAGCTTAATATACGTTAAATTCAATATTTTAAATTAATTCGGCTTAGATATATGTAATTTCGAAAGGTTTTATCTTTAATTTAGCATTTGGAGCAAATGCAATTTTTATACTAATGCTCATTTTAATCCTCGAGATGAGTGCAATTATGTCAATGTTTACAAATATTTCCATTTAAATAGGCTGCTAAAAATTAAATTTTGTTAGGTTATTATATAGGTTATTATTAATAATGTTAGGTTATATATATATATATATATATATATATATATATATATATATATATAACAATAAAATATATAATAACCTAACAAAATTTAATTTTTAGCAGCCTATTTAAATGGAAATATTTGTAAACATTGACATAATTATATATGATGGCATATGACATATGACATATGACATATATATATATATATATATATATATATATACATATATATATATATATATATATATATATATATACATATATATATATATATATATATATATATATATATATATATATATATATATACGTTTTATTATTTTTATCTACCTATTTATAATTTTTCAAAATATAGTAATAAATTTTTATTAATATAACTATTAACTATCTACATATGTTTCTTCTGATAATTTAAATATAGTCTTAGAATTTTCATAAGTAATGTATATACAGTGACCGCCTAAAGTTTTGCATAAATTCGATAAAAATTAGAGACCTGATTTTTTGAGAAAACGCTCGGACCCATCGATTTTTATTTTAAGTTGCGCATTATTTCACATAAATTTTTTTATACAGGGTGAAACAAAAAAAAAGATATGATGTCATCGGTCATTTTTTTTTAAATGGAATACTAATAACTTCCAAAATTGGCTTTTGCTAAGATAAAAAATACCGACTTCAAATTTACGATCATATTTCAAAATATTTTGAAAAGAAAAATATGCACTTGAGTTATTAACGACTTATTATTAAAAAAAAATTATGCAACTTAAAAAAATAGAAGAGATAAAACAAGAGAAACTAATAATTAAATTTAAAATCATACGAACTATTTACATTTATTTTAATACTGGCGAGAAGCGTAAAAAAAATCACTACTTCTAAAAATGTTTTCTCTTTTGGCCTATGCATTTTCTTGTTCTCAAAACAATTTTAGAAGAACCTCTAGTTTATTTTAAAATTTTATAAGCATTCTTTATTCGGTGAAAAAGGTGCTTCTGACATAAAGCTTGAATATATATTATAAAAGTTTGGATTTTAGATGTCCCCAAAGGTAACAGTTAACAGGGTTAAAATCACACTACCGAGAAGGTCATTGATTAGGACTGCATCTGCCTATGCACATTTAAAAAAAATTATCTTTAAAGAAGTCATTACAGTTCGTCTAAAATATAGAGGATCAATCATCATATCAAAAATATATAACTGCAATATTTATACCGACATCAAATTGCATGTTTGTAATTTTTGGGAATCGTGAAATTTTTAATAAAAATTAATTTCGCCAGTTAGTCTATTTGAAAAAAATATAAGGCTGAACAAGCTTAGAGTTCATAACATACGTTAATAGAAAATTTATTTTTAATAATATGTGGTTCTCATTTACCTCTTGATTTTTCGATTGCTCAAATATGCATGCTTCTTGAATTGTATACTTCTATACTTGAGTAAAAAGTTTAGTACCTTGCGTTAACAAAAGAAAATGTTAAAATTTCACATATACAGGATAAGTTTTCAGGGTATTATTTAACCTTGAAAATCTTCCCAAAGCCTGACCTCATTTTTTTAATTGTGGTAGTCCTAAGCTTCAGGTAGGCTACTATAAGTAAGTATACCAAATGAAAAAAAAAACAATAGCGTGGGAGTTTCTAATGAAACACCCTGTATACAATATAAAAGTTTTAAAAAATGTTGCAAGTGATATTTCTTACTTTTTTTTTGTAGCCTATAGCCTAATTTTTCATAAAAAGTATAAGCAAAATAAATAAGAAAAAAAATCCAAATAGACATAAAAATTTTATCCATTTTATCCATTTGATCATGGATAAATTTGGATTTATTAACGGTCTGTTATCATAATAACCCAATGTTCAGAAAAATTCTATATCCTGTTTCATCCATTTCGGATCAATAACAATGGCATATACTGGAAAGCCGTTAACAAGTCGGTATCTCCATGATCTTATAATAATAAATCAGCGACTGTAAGTACACAAAAATAATCTTTAAAGCAGGCAAAAAAGATCGCAGGAATGTATTTTCAGCTGCTGGGTTATATTGAATAATATATTTATGTCATATAGTGGGATATACTAAGGATAATGGAAACACTCTGACACTCTTGAGTAAAACAAACAAAATTTGTTATGTATGCATGTTCCACGATTGTTTATTTTTTGACGTATTTATTTGTTTTCTTACAATTTCCAATGGAATACCAAGTTTTTTTTTACATATATCCATCTCACTTATCATATTTTGAAACAAAAAAAACATATTTTTTTCATTTTGAAATAGAGTGGTGTGTAATACGTTAAAAATGTTAAAATTGGATCAAGCACCCCTGAAAAAATAAATTTTATTATTTTTTACCTATTTCTCACGAATTTTTAAAATAAGTTAACATGTGTTTTTGGCGTTTAAAATATTTCTTCTTTTTTTAATTTTCGCTGTTACTTTTTTCCTTCGACAACTAACTTCACCAAAAGAAAATAAATAAATCAGGTGACATCTAACACATGTTTTAAACTAAATTGCAGTTATTTCTTTTATTATCTGATTTAAAAATAAAATAGAAACAAATAATTAGTTATTAAAAAAATTAAGTCATAATAATATAACCTGTTAATTCATTCAGTTTTTATATGCATAGTTTGTATATTGTATAGTTAAATGCTTATAGAATTCGGGAAAAAATCTATATCTAAAAAAATGAATAATGTTAGAAAATCACCTGTTTACTTATTTCGTCTAGAGTACATAAAAAAACAAAACACAATAAAAATTATTTTTCCAGGCTTACTGGAAGCAATTTTAACATATTTAACTTTTGCACAGCATTCTATTTCAAAATTTACAATGTTATTGTATTTACGTGATGAATCAAGGACGGTACAATTTTTTAGAACATTCTTTTCTATACAAATATACAGGTTATCCCATGAGAAAAACAAGGTAGTAGGTAATTTTCTGTTAAACCGAAAGTGACAGAAATTAGTAAAATACGTTAAGAAATTAGCATTTACTTAACAAAGGTATACCAAACCTCATTCTTTTTTTTCCTGAAAAAGAAATATAATTATTGTAAGTAGAGTGTTCTCGGGATTCGTATCTAGTGGTATATAAGGTGTTTCCTTAAGACGCCAAAAAGAGTCAGGAATTCCTTGAATAAAAATAATTATTTCGTTTTTAAATATTTAATCCTTTGTGCAGCAGTCAAAAGATATCGCGGTGTTACTTTAAAAATGTATGGCTACCCAAATAGTAGGCAATATACATATTGGAGAATCGATATTTACGCATCGGGAGGTGCTCAAAGACGACATATGGCAACGCGTATGCATGCATTTCGTACACTCCACTAGTCGCCTGCTACGTCATTGTTTTTCAATATTTTACAACGCTTATACGCATTTGCATTTTTAACGCAATACAACGTTAGTAAGCGTCTGGCTTTGATGGAGTAACTGTATTAATTGCAATAAAAATATATTACGCAAAAATTCAGGGATTTCTAAAATGTTTTTCTGATGCAGGCTCTACATAAATCAGTGTACAACCCTCATAGAATAGTAATCTTAAAATGTTAATTATTTCATATATTGCATAAGGAAAATGAAAGTGTTATTCTAATAAAAATAAATTATTCACTCTAAAAAATGTACAAGAATTTAAACCCTATACAAAAATAAAATTTAAACTTTTAAAAAAAAATTTACATAAATTATTTTTTTAAATAACAGGCTCAAACAGTCCTCTTTCTTTGGCTTAATAATTAGTTAGCCTTTCATAAAAGCCATTTCGTACTTGTGTACCAAGAAAATTTCTGGTGAAATGGAAATGGCACATTTAAAAATTTGAATATTTTGGCTATTCACTGTGTCGCAGGACAGATACTTGCATTAATGTAGAAACTGGTAATTTTTAACATTTTTTGCATAAATAATTTTTACATGAATAAATAAGAGTTAATTTATTTAATTTTTATCACAAGCAGACAATTTTCACACTTAGAAAAACTTATATTTTCTAACATAATATTTTTTTATCCCCTGTCGTTAAATTAACGTTAACGTTAAAAATTAACGTTAAATTGGTTACAAACGCCATTAAAAAATGTACGTAGTAAATTATTTCATTATTATATAATTCCTTTTGATGCATAAACCAAGATTCTTTCTTCTCGCTAAAAATATTTAGAATGGATTACTTTTAACTTATGGAGTGTGGTGTTTATGGGGAATTAAAGCAACCTTCTCCCCTACCTATAACAAATAAGCAGATTTTTAATTTTATTAAGTTAATTTTTTTAATAATCAACTATTTCAATGATTCTTTAATAGGTTACACTCTTTACCACCTTGTGATATACGATATTTTTTGTTTTGTTATCATCAGGCGTAAGGAGAATCAATGCAGATGGTCTGCCGATCCGTGAACATACGATATACAGGGTGTTTCAGAACTATGGGATCAATCTGCTAGGGGTTGTTCAGTGCAATAGTAGAATCCATTTCAGTATCGGAACCCATGTCCGGAAATCTGTCACTACGCCACTACGGCCCTAAGACACGTTTAAATTTAGAAAAAATATTAAAATAAATTACCTAAATAGGATCTGATGCATTTATTTTTACCTTTTGTATATGATACCATCACAACAATTGTTCAAAATGTCTTCCTCCAACCTTAATACACCGATTTAAATGCCGCACATGATTTCGGCGGACTACACTAAAAATTTGATCATCGTTTTGAATGATTTCAAATGCGGCTGTTATTCGTCCAATTAAGTCTAGCTCTGATTCTACTGGAGTTTCGTAGACTAAAGACTTTACATGTCCCCACAAGAAAAAATCGAGCGACGTTAAATAGGGTGACCTAGGAGGCCAAGAAACTGCTCCACCTCTGGCAATCCAACGATGCCCAAACCGCTGAGCCAAATACTCGCGTACTTGTACAGCAAAGTAAGCCGGCGCTCCATCATGCTGAAACCACATTTGCTGTCTAACGTTTAGTGGAACATTTTCAAGGAGTTCTGGAAGAACTTCCTTCAAGAAACGCAGATAAATAGGTCCTGTTAACCGTTCCGGTAGAAGGTATAGCCCAATTAAATAATCATCAACAATGCCTGCCCATACGTTGACAGCCAACGATTTTGATGTTTTCTTGGAAAAATAGCATAAGGATTTTCTTCGTCCCAAACATGGCTATTCCTACTATTAAAAACACCGTCTCTTGTGAAGGAGAGAAGCTTCATCAGTCCGCATCGTAAAAAAATTGGTTGTGCAATGATGTGATCCAGAAGCCATTGACAAAATTGAATTCTAGGATGATAATCGGCTGCAGTCATACCTTGAACTTTCTGGAAGTGGTAAGGATGGAGTTGTTGCTCGTGTAGTACCCGCCAGACAGAAGCGTTACTCGTATTCATATTCTTAGCAACGTCACGTGTGCTATTTGATGGTTCATCGGCAACTCACTGAAGCACCTCTTCTTCAAATTCGACCATTCTTACGGTTCGAGCAACACCAGTATCATGCATCTTGGTCTTAAACATGCCTGTCTCAGCAGGCCGCCGATGAACCGCAATAAACTTTTTGTATCCAGTATGCTGTCGTTCGAGATATCGTTCATGATACAACCGCGATGCTGCTCGTGCATTGCAGTTTGTTGCTCCGTATGCCAAATGCATATCCGCTAATTCTTGATTGGTAAAGTTTTCCATTAGCAATAAATGTTTAAAATTGTAAGCTATAAAATTTTTAAACACGACATTGAGAATTGACATTGATACACGTTGATTTTAAATGTTGATTTTAATTTCAATTGTTGTTATGGTATCATGTACAAAAGGTAAAAATAAATGCAGCAGATCCTATTTAGGTAATTAATGTTTTTTATAAATTTTAACGCGTTTTAAGGCCGTAGTGGCGTAGTGACGCATTTCTGGACATGGGTTCCTATACTCAAATGGATTCTTCTGTTGCACTGAACACCCCCCAGAAGTTTGATCCCATAGTTCTGAAACAACACCCTGTATAATTGACCATGTGAAAAACATTGATTTTCCACATTCAGACCACAAAATTTCAAGGATTGCCTTGTGATTTCCTAATAATCATAGGGAATGCAAGAAGGATTGGAAATTGAAGTCTTATATCAGGTGGAATTATCGGGATTCTCGGAATATGAACATCCTCACCTTCGAATTTTTCTTTGAGTATCGTCACGTAAATCACATTCTTCATCAATCGACCAAACGCGTACCGTTGCAAAGTCTTGATGTGTTTATGTTTCGAAGCATGATTAGGCGTAATTTGTGCGTAAATTAGCGTAAATGTTGTAAAGTATACACAGTCAGTGGATTTAAATGAATGCATTGTTCCAATGATATCTAACAAAACTTACTTAAAGAAACTATAAAATCTGAGGAATCATTTTTTTTAGTTTTCTACTTATGAAAGTAATGGATCTATAAAATCTGTTTTAAATTGTTTTCTTTCTTTTTATATTGCCCTTAACATTAACTTTTAGTATAACTTAGAAATTAACAGTTTTATCACCCTAAAACATTTTACTTTTTTGCTACTTATCTCATGTTTGCGTCTCACTAGATACTAAGTTAAATATTCTGATTTGCATTTTTGCATTATTATGTCAAGGGTGTTAGGTAGTCATAATAGTTCTGAGTATAATATATTATTTTCTTTTTATTGAGTATTATTCTTTGTTTTATTTTCCAATTTGGGTGTGTTTTACTATTAATTATTAAAAACTACATGTCTATAACAATATCTCGTATTAACACAAGATCTTTGCTGGCACATTTGAATGGGTTTATTGACTATATTAAAAATCACCACCTTATTGGTGTTATAGAGAGTTGGTTAAATCAAAATATTGATGATCATGTCCTTAATGTCCCTTACTACAATATTGCTCGAAATGATCGAAGGCAGGGTAGAGGCGGGGAAATCATAGCGTATGTTCGAGAAGATTTAAAATTTGACGTTATTTTAACTGGAAATTGGGATTTCTTGGAGAGTATGTGGTTAAAGTTATATATTGGAACTCAGTGTCATATTGTGAGTATCATCTATAGGCCACCAAATGGAAGTAAAGAAAACTTTTCGGCATTTTTTGAGGAACAGCTTATTGAAGTATACGCAAGGTATGATTTCATTTCTTGTATGGGCGATTTTAATATAGATTTTTTTAAAATGGATGAAAGTTAATATCTATTTGTGATACTTTTAATTTCACTGAACTAATAAATGATCCTACCCGAATAACTATAACTCGCCCTCCTTCATAGATTTATTTTTTACAAAGTATAATAATATTATTAATAAGGAAGATTTTGATTGTCAATTCTCAAATTATTTTGGAATTTTCTGTGAATTTAATAATGAACCTACCTCTGTAATTAAGCCTAACCAATTTTTTTTCGAGCGTTAAGAAACATAGATCTTTTAAGCTTTCAAACTGATCTTTAAAAAGTTCTGTTTGGCAACCTACAGGAAATTCAGAATATTGATGAAAAAATGTTGTTTGTAAATAATTGTATAATTACGCTTTTTGATAAACATGTACCTCTAAAAAACAAACTTCTACAAAAAAGAAAATAGTCTCCATGGATGACCGATAATATAAAATTTTAATTAAGCTTTAAAAGAATTTAAGACTTAAAAAGGATTTAAAACCAAATTAGCATCTAAATGGGATTATTATAAGCAACTACGTAACTACACAAATTACAGCAATAAAAGCTGAAAAGCGAGCATACTATAAAATAAAATTTTAAGTTTCTAGTATTAAGGAAAAGTGGCAAGAATTAAATAAACTAAAACCAGTTAATAATCAACAAATCCCTGATAATATGAAAAATGTTAATGGCTTTAGTCGGTATTTCGCTAGTTGCGGTAATAATCCAATAAATGCAAACTATCATGAACTTTTACAATTTTACACAAATAACAGTGTTACGGAGGACATATTTAATTTTAAAAATGTCAAAGAGTCTCTAGTAAGTTCAATTTTACTAAAAATGAAATCCAAGGCCTTTGAAGTTGACAATTTAAATATTTCTCTTATTCAGCTTTATTGTACCATTATTGTAAAATATCTAACCCATCTAGTTAATGAGTGCATAATACAAAAATACTTCCCTTAAATTTGGAAAGAGGCATTTATTACGCCTTTACCTAAATTCCCAAATCCTTTTCAAAGTACTAGAACGAATTCTGGAACTTCAAATGCGTCACTTTTTAGAGAGTAATTTAATTTTGCTTTCTAAGCACTGGTTTTAGGATGGGTTAAAGTTGTGCTTCATCTATGACTGACGTAGTTAATGACATTATTGCTGAACGTGATAAGGGTAAAGTCACGGCGTTGATATTACTAGACTATAGTAAGGTCTTTCATTGTGTCGATTATCATATTCTAATATCAATTTTGCATTATCTAGGGTTCAGTGAGGTAGCTGTGAATCTTTTAAAATCATTTTTAAGTGACAGATTTCGGAAAGTTAAAATTGATGGTGAAATGTCAGAGGCTCTTGAAGTGACATGCGGCGTTCCATAAGGCAGTATTCCGGCCCCTCTTTTATTTACAATATACATGTGGCGATTTTACTTAGTCCATGAATTAAAAGATGCCGAAAATAAAATTAACCAAGATCTAAAAGCAGTGTCTCTTATGTCATTAAAACATATACTCAAGATTAACCCCATGAAATCTAATGTGCTTCTTATTGGCAACTTAGCGACTGTCAGTGACATGCAGAATCAGAATAAAATTAAAAATTATTATTATTATTATTATTATTATTTCGATGAGACAAAGTTATAGAAATTCTAAGGAAATGAAATCAATCCGCTTGATTCGTCGACAGACCATTACCGATAGTCAGCAATTGCTCAGAGAAATCTTCAGCAGATGTATCATTAAGCAATCCGTTTCTTATCTTTATTGTCAGGTGGGGTTTCTTTGCATAACTCCATAGATTCGATGATTTGAGGCAAGCGTTTATTTCGTCTGTACACGTACTTGGCTGAAATCTTCAGATAGTAAAATTACTGCGCCTCCAAAACATATCGATTCCATTACCTACATCTTTAATGTTCGGTTAAGTGCTTTTAATGCACGTTTTTGCGCCATTGTACATTCGTCCCACACGATTCTTGCTCACTTCAATCGCATTGTTAATGTTGATTAAAAGAGAATACAAATTACTGATGATGATTATTATTTCTGACAAAATTTATATTAATAAATTCTCTATTTATCCAAAGACAAAATTATGTCAATTATGTCAAAAATTGTCATTTGCGTTTTGTTATTCTATGTCAGATGCGTTTTTGTCATACCGCGTTTTATAGTGACTTCACGGAAACGCGGTCGGACAGGATTAAAAGTATTTTAGGTCTGTCTTCTGGTTTTAATCAACCATATTGCAGCCAAATCGGTTCAGCCCTTCTTGAGTTATAAATAGTGTAACCGATACGAATTTCTTTTATATATATGGATTATTGGTGATATTAAGCTCTTTATTTGAAATGATGCTGTTTAATTAGTTTAAGCATTAATACTGTGTAGGTATAACGATAGTAAAAACTACCTTGTGCATTTATGGGATAAACATACATACAGACACTTGGCTATGATCATTTTCCTAAAATAATAATATTTAAAGAGTAAAACAAACTCGAATGTATTTATTCTTCTAGAAAATAGCGATTAAAATTCACTAATTGGGAATTGTTTACAAGCTCTTTAGAAAATAAATTCTTACAACCTCTTAGCTTTGGAAGAAAAAGTAATATTTTTATATGATACACTTAATGAGTCGCTCGATTTATCATGTAAACAGAATCCCCCTTTTATAACAAAAGCTAAGCCTATGTGATGGATGGGATCATGACTGCGACATTATTATACAAAATCGAAAAAAGTTATTTCAGGACTATAAGAACAAAATAAAATAAGTTTTATACAGTTTAAATGAGCCTCTAAGAAACTCTAAAGGAAAGAAAAAACACCGAACCGGATGAAGACAATATTTGTTATATTATTTAATAAAATTGACTTTCCACTTTCAAAATCCGTTAAATATTTAGGAGTTGTTTTAGACAGTCAGTCCTCTTGAGAGAGCATATTGATTATATTAGTAATAAATGCGAAAGAAAAATAAATTTATCGATAAAAATGTGTAGCATTTATTGGGGTACTAAGCAAAATATAGCTTTAGTTTTTTACCGAGCATATAAAGGGTTAAGATAGCTGACCAGAACGATCGATTATTTCAAAATATACGGGGTTTATCAAAAAAGTCTTATATAAAAAATGTAGGGTAGTTAAAAATCTACATATCGGTGATAAATTAAAATATACGGAGTCGCTCACAAAGTAATGGAGAATGGTAGTAATCTTTTTATTTATTTTGAACTGAGCGTTACAGAATGACTGTTAAAAATCGGCCAAGATGGAAAGACCTAGGACTACTCCCTCCGAGGAGAAAAATCTAAACATTCTGCTTGTGATAAAAGAAAATCCACTAATCAGCTTACTTTGGATCATAAAATTGATTAAACATCTGTACAAAGCATTCTTCATACTGAGAAAATGCATTCATACAAGTTAATATTGTACAAAGACTTTTTGACGTTAACTGTGATCGAACAAAAACAATATAATAAATATAATTATCAAGAAAATAAGTCTGCTAGAGGAACAGCACGTGCTTTTAATGGTAATTATTTGGGAAGTCATTCTTATTCTATTTGATGAGGAAGTTTCAAGAAACAGGTTTAGTGCAAAACAGAAAAAATGAAGTTTAGCATCCAGTGATAAATAAAGTGATAGACATTGCAGTGTTGAGATGGAACCTAATACATCTGCTCGAAAAATTACTACCGCATCGTGCCTAAAAGTACGGTTCACACATTACACAAATATCATGCCTAAAAAATTAGACTAGTACATGAGCTAAATGAAACCAAATTTTACACGACGATCAAAATCACGTCGTGTAAAATTTTGTTTAAGTACTTTATGATAGGTTAAATCGTAACAGAAATGCTGCATAATGGCTCTCTACTGCGACCCTATTGCGGCTTACTCCTAGATGTTTATACTTTCTCAATGAAGCCCACCCTCTTTAAGAGTTCAATTATTTTATTGGGAGACGAATTCTTAATATCTTCCGTCCTAGATATAAGGCATTGCCGAAGATGGCCTGCCTGATTCTCTCTTGTGCCGGACAGCTGCAACATAGGATTTGCTCTGCAGTCTCGTCTTCCTCCGAGCATAGTCTGCATTCGAATAATCACCGATGGATGGTGGTGATGCAGTCTGCAGTGGCCGGTATACATTCCCTTTAGGGCCTTTAGGTACTTCCTGTTAAGCTTCCTTATGGTATCTGCACCTTCCTTGTTGCGTCCGGTATGAAAGCCTTATGGTGTCCTGGTAATCCCTCCCAGTAGCGCTTTGCTTTGTTATGCCAGGTTTGTGATTGTGTATTTTGCCATATTGTAGGCAATGCTTAATGCTGATGCTGGACCTATTTTTTTGGCTAGCGTGTCAGTTGCCAGCGAAAGCCATAGCTTTCGCTTTAAAAATTAATGAGTATTTCTCAAGGCAGATAGATATTTCTGTTCTTGGGTTACTACAGTATATTCCAGCTTCTACCCCAATATTGGTTTTGGAGCTGTCTGAATATACTCGGATATCGGCTTTCTCTAGTTCCAACCGTTTTTGATCTCAGTCCGCTCGGTCGGGTATGTTGCCGAGTATGAACTTGTGTTTAGTATTTTTCTTGGTATTAGGTCTGATGGCATACCAAATATGCTGTGATTGCACGCCTTCTCAACCAGTTCAGTTGATTCCATCCAGACTTTGTTGTCAAGATGCCATTTATGACATGGTGCAGTCTGTAAGTAGTTCTTATGTTCTTATTTGAAGGCTGCTAAGTTTTGTTTTTGCCAGTTGTTGTATAAACACTGGTTAATTTATTTATGTTGTTATGATAATGTACATAAATAATATTCGAATATTATGTAAACTACAGAGATTTGTATAACCACTGCATTTGTTTTGGGTTCATTCACCAGGTTTTGTCGCATATCCTACGATAGTTCCATAGGGAAAGTTTTGCTTTCTTGACGGTTTTGTTAAGATACGAGTTCCAGTTAAGCGTCCTATCTAAGGTTGTCCCAAGATATTTCGCATCCGTTGCAAATTGTATGGTTTCACCCATATTCCTTTTTCTGATGATTGGCACTATTACCATTTTATTCGGATTAATAGACAATCCTCCCTCTCACACCATTTTACAATTAATCAATCAATGCTTTATTATCATAAAATTTAAAATTTTGTCGACAAAGCTATTATTTAAATAATCATACAAACAAAATATATACAAAGAAAAAACAAAAAATACAAATATATAAAAATAAAAAATACAACAAAACATACAAAAAACTTAACAATTTTATACATTGTTTGAGGTCACATTTCCTTAAAATCTATAAAATATATATACATTCACTTGTATACAAAGTCGGCAAAAAAAGCAGGCACTTGTTTACAAAAACATTATTAGCAAACTACTAATTTGTTTACATAATATTCGAATATTATTTATGCACATTATCATAACAACATAAATAAATTAACCAGTGTTTAGGAAGCGCTTGCTTAAAATTACATATCATTAATTATTAAAAAAAAGTCATTTACTGTGTATAAGGCTCTCTCCAGTAAGTATGATTTTAGAGCTTTCCGAAATTTGGTAAAAGTTGTTATTGATTTGATTTCAAATGGGAGATGATTGTGCATTTTTTTTGCATTGTAAAGAATGGATCGTTTAACTAGTTCTGATCGTGGGGTTGGTAGATAAAGATCGTACTCTGCATTTCTAAGAGGATAATTGTGAGATGGCCTTTCTGACCTATCTGATAAGTGCTTGCGGATTAGGCAGACGGATTCAAATAGAAATAAGGAAGGAAGAGTTAGTATTTTAAATATTTTAAATATTCCTGGCAGTGAGTTCTGTAATTTAGTCTTAATGAATAGCGTATAGCTCTCTTTTGTAGCTTAAATATGCGCTCAAATTGAGTCGCACCACATGTACCCCAAAACGGAAGGGCATATCGGAGGTGCGAGTCAAACAGGGCATAATAAACTGTTATAGCCGTTGCCAAACTTAGCTCCCTGGATACTGATCTCAGAGCAAAACATGCAGAACTTAATTTTTTGGATAAGGAATCGATGTGGATATCCCATTTTACTTTACGGAATCAACGACCTCCATTCTGTTGTTATTAATTACAAAAGATTGCAACGCACCGCTAAATGATAATACTTTAGTTTTTGAGACGTTGAGGCACAAGAGATTTGAATCGACCACGATTTAATGGTGACTAGGTCACGAGATATGGTTCTACAAAGAGCCACCATATTTAAGTTGCTCCAAGAAAAACTAGTATCGTCCGCAAAGAGACAAATTTTACCATTTATGTCCAGATTAGCAATATCATTTATAAATAGAAGAAACAAAATAGGGCCTAGAACTGAGCCCTGAGGTACCCCGCATTCTATTGGCTTGCACGAAGACGTCATCGAATCAACCCTAACAAACTGATTCCTGCTAATTAATTAGGATATTATTACTGGTTTACACAGTCGAAAGCTTTAAAAAAATCACAGAAAATTGTTGCTGTAGAGAGATGGCTGTTTAGGCTGGAGTATATATTATTAAAGAGGGACAACATAGCGTCATTGGTGCACTTGTTACTCAATAATCCGAACTGATGCGGGGTTATAATTTTATATTTAAGCAAAAAGGATAAAAGTCGTTTCTTTACCAGTCTTTCAATAATCTTCGATAATGTTGGGAGAAGTGCAATTGGGCGGTAGTTCGAACATTGATCCTTCTCGCCCCCTTTATGTAAAGGAATAGTAATTGCCGTCTTAAGGCAGCTTGGAAAGATTCCAATTTGAAGAGACATATTAATCAAGTTGGTAAGATGGTTTAAAGTGATATCCGGGAGATTTGAAAACATTTTAAGCGTTAGACCATCAGCCCCAGATGAAGATTTGTTTTTAATGTCTTTTATTGTGCTGCGTAGTTCTTCTAATGCTATGGGTGTAAGAAAGAAATTATGTAAATTCTCATTAGCGAGATATGAGAGAGGGTCGTGGGAAGGAGTTACGGTATTCATGAGATTTTTGGCTACATTTATAAAGTAGTTGTTTAAGTTATCCGGTGAAGTGAGGATTATGATAGATGAAGAAGCCTTATCCATTAATTCATTAACTATAGACCAAGTCTCCTTACCAACATTTCTGGAATTAGAAATCCTTTTATTGTAATAGAGGTCCTTGGGTGCCTTTATTGTTTTATGGTAAATTTTTTTGTACAACCTTACGTAATCGTTGAAGAACACACGGTCTGAGAATTTTTTTAAGTGTGATAAGGAGCGTATATTTTTAGATGACAAGCGTAAGCCTTTAGTAGACCAGGGTTTTTTTTGTTTAATTTTGATGGGTCTAAAAGGAAATGAGTTGGATGCCAAATCAGACAGTGACTTTATAAATCGAGAAAACTCAGTGTTAACATCATCAGATAGGAAGTCCCAGTCCGTTCTTAGACATAGATTTTTGAAATTTAGGAAATTTTTTTCCCCAAAGATACGGCTCATTTTGCGCGGGACCTTTCTATTTTTGTGATTTAGAGAAAATTTAGTTAACACTGCTTCATGATCGGAGAAACTTGAGTTAAAGACAGTTGAATCAACGAGTTCCGGATCAAAGGTTGATACGACGTAGTCAATGATACTAGAGCTAGTTTTGGTTTTTCTGGTTGGGGAGTTAATATGCATAACCATCCCAAATGAATCAAATATGGACTGAAGGGATTCCTTAGCAGCACACACACTGGAGAAGTCAATATTAAGATCGCCACACAAAACTAATTTTCTTATTAAGGGCAGGGATTCTAGCAAGCTTAATAATTTTTGGCAGAAAATTTGCACGTCCGCGTCAGGTGTTTTATAAATACCAACTATATAAAGGTCAAAGGTATTGATATTTGAATTGATTATTATATATGATAGACGATGGAAAATTCGAATACTTTTTCAGATAATAAATTATCAAATTTTGTGACCGCGGAAAAATCGTTGTTAGTGGACATTATCATAGTACCTCCATGAGATAAATGACTTCTTATATCTAGCTAAAGTGGTATAGTTTTTAATAAATACAGGCTCATCAGTGTTTAACCAATGTTCTGTTATGGCAACAATATGTGGAAAGTTTAGCTCTTCCAATAAAATATGTAATTCGTCTGTTTTATGTCTTAAGGACTGAATAATGAGGAATATATTAAGTTTGCTAACGTCCATTTTTTTAGAGGGTGCTTGATCCTCTATTCGCGTCGTTTTATTTAAAATTTTTTGACTTAGTTGGAGAAAAATAATTAGTTTGACCTTCTCTAATTTTCTGGAGCCGTAGGAGTCTTTCTGAAGAGAAGAAGGATCCAAAGGCGGAGAGGTCTGCTTCAATTTCAGCCGAACCAATACCATAGGCATTATGAAACCGACAGTATAATTTCTCAAGGAGTCCATGTCAGTGTGAAGTCCTTCTGCGGCAAGCATTAGTTTAATGCTAGTTTTCGTGTGCCCTTCAAAGCATGTACTCGCCGGCAGGTCGTGGAGGTATGCCAGGTGGAGCCTAAGTGATTTTAAAATTGAAGGGTCCCTCAGCTTGGCCAATAGGTAACGGCTATTCTCAGGATCAAAATTTTGGGACAGCCTCACTATTGACCGAGTCAACGGATCCATGCTGTCTTCGTTCATCGTTTTTTTTTCAATTATTATTTTAGAGGGTTCCCGTGCAAGGGATTTACTCGCAACGATTGCTTCCTTGTCTGAAGCAACTCTTGAAGATCTCTCTGGCGTAGCAGTGGCTTCTGGTGGTGTCTGAATCTTGGATGTTGGTGAATCTGGATGGGTTGAAGCATTCAATTTGTAGCTATCTCACTTATTAGGTGCTCCTTTTTTTGCACGCCAACTTTGAAGTCTGAGTCTGGACAGTCCTTGTTCTTCAGCATAGGAAAGCATCTAACAAAGTCCGTGGTTTTAAGTTTCTCCTTGACGTAGTGTGCAAGTTGATTTGCGGTATAGGATGAGGGGATCCTAGACACAACCACGTATTCCCAGTCCTCTTTTACAAAAGATTTGGAAGGTGGAGTAGTGGTTTTGTTTATGGGAGTCTTCACATCTATAGGGTTTTCCAAATGCTCGGTCTGCGTTGAACTGGATTTTTTTGGTTTCAGGAGGCTACTTCCATTACACGAGTTTCCCTTAGAAGTTAAATTATCGATGGAAAGTGCCATTTGGTTAACACTTTTTCGGAGATCACCCATTTCCTTTGCGAGCTCTTCCCTTGATGAGTCGTGTATCTGGATCTGTAACAGAATCTCCATGATTATCCAGGAGAATAGACGAGAGACTAAAAATGCCTTGCTTTATTTCCGTGATGGAATGGAATAAAGTTTATTTTCCGTTTTCAGGAGTTTTCGTATGGAGGCTATGAATTTCATCTATTTTATCGTATAAGGTCTTCCATTTCGAGTCATGGTAGCTCAGAATGTCGTAGATCTCAGATAATACTGGGAACAGTTCGTTGTTCTTTTTTAGGCACGTTCCCAATGATTCAACAATTTCAAGGGGGATCTGATTTTTTTGTAGATGAGAGACTTTGTCGTGCAAGTATTTGAGTGTCGGAGAATCACAGATATTGCAAAAATATCTTACATTGTGGCACTTCTGCTGATAAAGCGCTTTTATCATTGTCTTGGCCAGCCCGGTGCAGTTCATGCAGAAATTCCGGTGACATTCTCTGCTGCAACGAAGTATATATTTATCCTTATCGGATACGTTTTTTTTGACACGAATCACACTTGAACTCAGCCATTTTTTATTAAGGTGAAAAAAAAATTATAATAAAAAAAATTTAAGATTGTAGAGTAAAAAGTTCAAAGACAAAAACACTTATGTAGGGGTCAGTGCTAATTGCCAAAGTCAAGTTCAGTTAAGCGGGAACTAATTTATAAACAGGTAGCACGCGCACAATAAACACTAGCCGCGTCGTCGTAATATTATGATGGTTCAACAAACTATGTTGACAAAACACATGTATTAAACAGGAACTACTTTTAGATCAGGAACAATAACAGTCAAGCGGAACTATTATTTTTTGCAGGTATCACGCACAGCAGAAACGTCAAATAAAATCAAAACAGAACAAAACATCAATCCGGCAGAGCCAACGAATGAAAACACGACCGTTTCGTACGACTGCTGCTGAATCAATGATATTCAGTACTTCTTGTATTGCTATTGAGATTGCTTTCTCATTTTCCTTTTAACAGGATCACCAGATCATCTGGGTAACCTTGTACTTCGACCTCTCATAGTCGTATTATGGCCAACGGGTCGCCAACGAGTAGCGACCACAGGAGAGGAGATAGTACCCCTCCCTGCGCATAACCTTGCGCGTCTCTGAAGTGCACACGTTTGCCGTAAGGTGGTCGTTATTCTTCTGTCACTTAGCATGGCTTTGATCCAGTTGCAGATAAGACGACTCATCTTGCTGCTATCGATTCATAAAGTGAGCGGGGCAGTGCATTGTTCTTATTCCCCTTCTATGTATAAGAGGCCGCCACTGGGGTAAAAGTAAATCCAGCTCAACTTGAAGAAGTGCTGGATAGATTCCGTTCCCTCCTGATCATATAAAAGGCTGAAATTATTTAATAGCACCTTTAACCGCACTAGACGAAATTATATTTTTTATAAAAAGCCAGTTTTCTTTGGATGGTCGCCGGAGTTCTGGCCCAGCGTTTTCTTTTGTCTGGTTTGTTGTGAAAGTGCCATCGGGACATTTTATTGACCTTAGCTCCTGTTCATGTTCCTTTGAGAGCACTTTGTAGATCTTAGAACATTGAAAGGCTAGAAGTAGCATGCCGTGGAACTATGGGCAGGTTTGTTTGCTTGCAACATCTCTGATGCAATGATGCCAAATGCTTATAGAGAAATGGCAATAATCACTTTATAATATCATAAAAATTTTTAGTTGTTTCCGAAGGCTCAAAAGGCTACTGCTCCCTATATTTTTTGTTTAATAAAATATCAAGCATTTTTTTAAAATAATTTTGATAAGATACTCTATATCGAAGTCAATATATGTACGTTAAATAAATGAAAATAAAGTACGAAGAAACGAGAAAACGGTAATGGCACCGCAACGCCGCTCAATCGCATTGTTGATGCCACGGATACGAGCACTCTCTACCAGTGACGTCGTCAACAAATATTTACCTGCTAAATTTTAATTAATTATTATAGAGTTTGAGTATAAGTAATATCACCATTTATGAGCTATTTATGTGTTTTTTTAACGGACTTCGTTAGAGGAAGATCCTAATAAAAGGCAGCATTTTTGTCAAAGCATTTTTATGGAAATTAAGTATTTTATTAATATAATATTATAGATTTCTTAATAAATCATGTTTTAAGACACAAATTTTTAACATTTCGCAAAATTTTATTGGTATTGTTGTACCAACGGATGTTGGACAAAACTCAGTTTTACATCACTTATTTTATATCACATAATATATACTTCTATGGTGCTGACTTTTTCAAAGGGACAGTATTGCTTCAGCAGTAAGAGTTAAAACTACAAGGATGTTCAAATTGTGAAGGAGTTGCAGGTTTTTTATAGGTTATAAGATTTTTATTATGAGTATTTAGCCTGTACAATGGTTTTAAGACATTTAACAGTGTCCTATATAATACCTAATACCAATTATTATATCATATTAATTTATACTAAAAAACAAGGATTACCTAAGAATAAAGACTATGTACAATAGATTAGATTAGATAGTTTATTAGTAGTAATATACAAACAAGTACTTTTACAAGTCAAATAAAATATGTAGTATGTTGGGCTTTCTCGAAAATCATGTTATTATTTCTTAAGTATTTTCATAATGACTTGAGACATCTAATTCAATTTCTTTGGCGCAAATTTGTTTGTTGCAATCTTCGAATTTTAATTTTTTGTTCTTTTTTTTTCCATAATTTGGTGACAAGTGATTTAGCTTTTGAAACGGTGGAATCATCAGGGCTTAGGTCCTCAGGATATCATTTTGATTTTACCCTAGAATAAAATACATGAAAATATAGTATTACCAAAATTAAAAAAATTAATTATGAAAATCCAATTGATCAATAGAATGTATGTTATTATAAAGAATCTTGGTAATATCATACATTTGATTAATTGCATTTAATTAAACAAATATAACATAATAAAATATTATACAAATACAATAAAATATTACTTTTAAATAAGATATATAGAATAGGATGATACATGGCATAAAACTAGTAGTCTATTTTGAGTGTATTTTTACTTTTTCCTTTGCAGAGTCAGGGAATGTGTAGCAGTTAAACAAAAACGGCTTGGATGAGAAATAGTAATAGTTGACCTAGACCCCACGGTAACTATTAATCTCAGATGCAGTTATTGTTGATGATGAATGATCAGATCTGTAATTATACAAAATTTGGTGTATCAAGAATATTAATCTATTTTAATTATCCATACTTGTCTATATTAGCTTCACTGTTTGTACTATATACCATTTGGAAGCTAAAGAATTTTTTGCACTCTTCAGGAAAACTACCCCTGCAGCTTTGAAGGGTAGATCACTTGGTAAATTAACTAAATTATCGGCTGCTGTGTTTTTAACCAGTGCATCAGAAATCCTAGTAAAAAAATAGTTTTTCACACATACCTAATTTAATAAGTATTAGGTATAAATAAAGTGTTGATTTCCATTAATGAAATCCATTGTTCCCTTTGGGCATATATTAGGATTAGGCAATCTACAATAAGTATTTGATATTTAATCAAAAAGCAAAAAAAATTACAGTAATAAATTAATATGTGGTGCCAATTAGTATATATGTTATTGTAAGTTGCAATATGGTAAAACAAAAAAAAAATTATCGACCAAATTTTAAGGAAAGACAAAATTAACTTTATACATAGATATCAATATCTAAATAAATTTCAAAATTCTTTAGGCAATAAAAAATTAGTAATTTCATCTATCTACCCAATGTCTATATTAAAAAAACATAACTATGTATAGATAGGTACTATGTACATGGGTATTATGCCTTCTTTCTCTCAAAACAACAAAAAAAAACATAAAATCCTGTAATAAAACCAGGGACAAAATTCTAGTTTTATATTTTTTATAGCCTATTGATAGACGAATATGTTCAAAAAAATATTTAGATTTAAAATTATAAATATTTTGGCATTTTACGCACACTTTCGCATTCAAGTTTTTATTAGGTTTATATTTATAAGATCCCCTATTCTACGTTTATGATGATGGTAACCCTATGATGTGATGTTATGAAAGTATCGGTACTTACTTGTGAAAAGATTGGCTTGAATCACCTTTTTATCATGATGCGGCACAAACGACACAAGTTTTTGCCATCCTAGCAAATTAAAAAAACACTAAAATGTGGTCTTTTTCCTTTTTAAACCAAAAATGAAAGAAAATACACGAATCCCAAAAATAAACAAAAAGCCGTTTGACAGATGACACTACGCGTATGGCTCAGGCGCTTAAGCTCCGGTGTTGTCGCTTCAAATTTTTTAGAAGCAGTTTTAGGAATAAGAATGTTAATAATTTTGTTTTTTTTTTGCTTAAGGATATTATATTTATTCTTAAAATAGGTTAATTGTGGTATTTATACTTTTTATTTTAAATCTTACTATAAAATACAACACAAATAATTTAAATTAACGTTATATTGGTTGTTAAAATATAGCTAAAAATTTCCTCCGTTGGAAATTTGCGTCGACTTGACAACAGAGAATCGGCAAATATGTTTGTAAACAAAACACCCCTCTTGCCCCTGTGCACATGTTGGACTCAAACAAAGTTGTTGTTTACTAATTCTAGCCTTTCAATGTTCTAAGTTGTAGATACTTCGACTGCGAGGCGTGTCATTAACGTCATCGCAGAACCTTCTCTATGTGTTCGTCTTAGCTTTACGTATAGCCTTATTGTAATCGGTTAACGCCCGACGATATAGCTCTTAGTTGTTACCGGATTTGGCACGGTTAAAGAGTTTGGCTACTTCAGACCGTATTTTGTTAAGAGAAGGTTTATTATTTATAATATCTTATTATATGTTTGTTAAGATTTAACATTTTTTGAAAGATATTTTAGAAAATAAGATTTAATTGTAGCTAAATTTAACAGTACATGGCTAAACACTAAGAAGGCCAAACCGTACCATAGAAAAACTCTGGAATGGTATTTTTTTTATTATAATTTACGATACTGCTTCTCAAAAGCTACTTAGGTTTATACTTTCATTTACGATATCAACATCGCAACTTTCTTTTTTATTTTTATTGAAGGAAATCACTCTTGATTTTTTTTAATCCCATTAGTAAGAAAATATTCTGTATATAATATGTAAATCTATATGAGAACTAGAATAAGACATAGAATATTACAACAGATCTTACGTTAACCTAGTTTTAATATTAAACTAGTGGGTTTTCTACTTATATAAAACACAAATGTTAATAAACAAACAATAATGCTTCACCTTAATTCCTTAACCTATTAAGTCTTACTGCATTGTTGTAGCAGCTTTTTGATTGATGCAGCTATAACCTCTATGCAAGTGATATGAGTCTTGAGATTTAAAAGTACGTTTGAGGCAGCTAGTCAAGAGTGTTTTCGTTTACACTAAAAAGATTAACCATCTTGAGAGAAGCCCAGTGATCTACAAAATCGTTTAGAGTAAAAGCACCTAAGGAAAAAGTATGATTAAGAACTACCGTGTTCTAAAATTTAGAACAGCTAATTGATTACCAAAATTATAAGACAGTTTTACACGAACCAAAACTCTTTATTTTTACTCTCGACACGTGTTTCTGTGCCTCACTTGCGACAAATGTTTTCAGTTTTAATCTTCTTCCGAAGATGCTAACATCGATGGCGAAATACGTGTTGAGAGTAAAAATATAGAGTTTTGGTTCGTGGTAAAACTGTCTTGTAATTTTACTGTCACACGAAAGGTTCCAACCATAGGACTAGTTAATTGATGATAAAATTATGTTTTTCCATAGTAGATGTTCCCAATCGTTTGATGAATGATGTTGAATGTTAATATTTAAGGATCTATTAGACTCACTTCAATGTCACAACAATATTTTTCAACACACATAAATATCATAGCAATATCTTTATCCTATATCTTCAAATATTGTTTATATGACGCCATAATATTTTTAATTAAATTTATTTCTTGTACTACTAAATTATATATGTTTTTTTTTCAGAAACGATACTGCTTTGCTGTGTTCTGTTCCTGTAGTATTATTTTTAATTATTGTACCAATGGTAGTTTATATGGACAACATAAATTTTAGGGTAAGATTTTCTTTAGATAACTTTTGGTAAATAATGGAAAAATATATTTTTTAGCATTTTCAAAAAAATTTGTTTACATTGTCAAGACAAATTCACAAAAATCGGAATATTGCACAAATCTTTTGTGTGCTTATGGCTATTTGTATTTACATATTAGTGATGTTAAAAGGGGTAAGTAACCATTTCTTATTAAAAGTTTTAAGGGAAATATTATTTAATCAAAGTAGCTATTCATTATAATATATCTTCTACTATTATAAAAATTTGAAAATATAGTTAATGGCAAATATAGTTCAAACGAAAAAATACATAAACATTGGTCAATTTGTGTTACATAAAAATAAAAAAATCTAAAAAAAAATTATCTTAAAGTTTAGCAGTTTAAAGCTTAAAAAACGTTACATTGCAAAATACAAATAAATAAAACCAATAGGTCATTTATTACCAACCGAATTGGAAAACTTTATATAGTCAGTTGACTAAGACAAAGTCACGATAAGGTCAATGAATCCATATACAATGAATACCATTTACATGAAATAATCACAGGCTACACGTGTTTCGCTCTAGCAAGAGCATCATCAGGCCTTTAAAAGCCATACACAAACTTCACACTACATAAATCTTTTATTACACTATTTATGGCATATATAACACGCAAGCTTTGTCAGCTCTGATCATACTATGATCAATACAGTCAACATTCTTTAACAGATTACAAGACACTGCTGCAACAGCCTCGCCCTCATTTATACCTAAATGTATTCCTCAAAGACTTGTCATGAATGCTTTTTGATTGATGAAAACTATATTGCCATGGCGTTAAAACACCAATGGCATAAATATAATTCCATAGTCTGGTTAATAAAAATTAATCAAAACTTTCAGATAGATATAACGAAGCACGGGAAATTTACGTTGTGCTAAATTTAAAAGAGAAAAAATGGATATAAATTTTGAACGAAATTATTAATTAATATTTAAAATTCAAGAAAATGAGACAATTATATCTGACTAATTAGTAAATTCTTGTAAATAAAAATATGTACCCAAGCAGCACACAAAGTCTACTCCGAATCAAAATTATTTTATATTAGTCATATTAAGAGCGTATTTAATTAAAATAATTCTATCTTATAAACATCTTTATTTATCTCTTATAATCATCTTGATAACAAAGTTCTATAGATAACTATGTCACAGTTTAATAAAATATTTTAATAATGCAGTAAGTAATTTGGTATAAAGCATTTATAAACAATCTTATATAACTATATTGTGTTAAGCAAAAATTGTTACTTAGTTGTCTTATAATTGTTTTAAAATAGATATAAAATCATTTTAATATGGTTTTTTAGTAAGTGATATTAGATGAACGAAGACTTTATTATAAAAATAAAATACTTTCAGTGAGTTTATAGCTATAACCATTATATTTGTAAAAATATTTTATTACAATCTCTCAAATGTATATAGTATTTATAAAAGTTTTATAAAATTAATATGTGCTTTTGTGCTCCTCAAAATTGTTGTTTAAGAAGATTATATAACTTTTTGAAGACTACGCCTTAAATTAATTTATGATATTTGCCAGAACAGATATTTATTTATTATTTAGATATTTTCTTTTTTCTTGCCAATACTTATTTATAAAGTATTTTTTTTTTAAATGTCTATAATTTCTTCGTGAAAAAAACATTAAAAATTGAGACATTTTAAAAGGAAAGTGAAGAAGAATATTTTAAAAACCATATCATTAAAAATCGCTCATTTGGATTTAAATATAAGTGAGGTTATTAGATCGCTGTCTTCAGCAGAGGACGTTTATCAACCTGAAACATTGGAAATTGATCAAAATGCTGATATATCAGATATTGATGATGATAAAGTGAAAGCTATAAATAGTGCTAATAATGTTTACGAACTTACTGACATTTCTAAAAACATAGAGACCAGTAGTGAACGAAGGTTAAGAGTAATAAGCTATAACATAAGTCAAGATTTTAAATAAAAGAATTTTAAATATTATTCCTTCAGATTTCTTAGAATAACAAAATCAAACCTTTCCTCTTGAACTCTACACCTATAAAAGCGCCATCTGGTAATTTTTATTACTACGGCACTGAAACGCGCAAAAAATTTAAATTATAAATGTAATTTATGGAAGTATTGTACATCAGTTTTCACTATAAATATTTGTTCTACGTTATACAGGGTTGCTCAAAATTATTGATTTTACCGCTAGATACAAAAATTGTGATATGTGCATTTTTTTTAATGAAACACACATATATTGTTTTTGAAGGTGGTAGACAATGGTACAGTGAAAACATCTTGTCGGACTTGCATTGTCTTATTTATTTAATGTAACACGACGTTTCGGTTGGTAAGTATCTCCAACCGTTATCAAGTGTAAACTGTATCAGTTCTAACTCCCCCCTCTAACGAAGTTTCATATTCCTATATCTAAGTAGTTCGGTTTTTGAAATAAAAGCAATTTTCGATAAAAATCGTCATAAATTGTCATGACGCAACAATGCTATTCTATTGATGTTTGACAGTTATATTTCGTTGATTAAAAGTAAATACGCTTGGGTGTTTTTTTAAAATAGTGACCTAAATTCATTAAAATGAAAAGAAATAGTTGTTCAAATGAAGTTTTGATGAATCTATTTATTATTCATGGGCAATGTGACAAAATTGTATCAAGAACATGCAGAAAATTCCACGAAATGTACCCCAATTTACAAAAAATAGATAAAAGAAAATTTGTGCAAACACAAAATAACTTTATACAATTTGGTTCACAACTTAAAAATGATTCAAGTTTACCCAAGCCTGAAACGTCTGATGAGGACAACATCGTGAATGTTCTAGCCTACTTTCACGCATATCCACAAGCTTCCATCCGGAGAGCAGCAGATGATTTAGGCCTAAATTATTATTCTGTGCAAAAAATTCTGGAGGACAATAATATGCATTCCTTTGAATTTTTAAAAGTACATCAGCTGAAACTGGATCACCAACGTCGCGTTCGATATTGTGAGATACTTCACACATACTCAAAAGGATCCAAACTTTCTAACAAAAATAATATAGACAGATGAAGCAAAATTTTCTAGAGCAGGTATTTTTAGTAGAAGAAATCAACATTTTTGAGCTAATCAAAATCCACATGCGGTTAAGGAAATGGGATTTCAAGAAAAATTTAGTTTTAATGTTTTTTGTTTACTAAAAGACAATCAAATAGCTTCTTTCATTTACGACAGGTTATTAAACTCCCATAAATACCTTCAGATTTTGCGCTCAGTAGTAGAAGATTTTCTGGAAAATTTAACGTTTGAAGATTATCGCACTTGCGTGTTCCAAATGAGTTACTTGAGAAATTCGATGACCGCTGGTTTAAGCGTTTGGGACCATGGGATTGGCCTGCGAGATAACCTGATTTTACACCACTTGATTTTTACTTTTAGGGTAATTTGAAGCAAATGGTATGCAAGACACCGGTAAACAGTAAACAGGAACTACGTTAACGACTTATCAATTGCATTGGTCAACAAGATCCTTCTGAAATACAAGCAGCGACAACACCTTCTATACAACGCAGGATTTTGAGGATCTTAGGATAACTAATTAAATCATTCATAAGTTATGAAACAAATTGTATAAAGTTATTTTGTATTAGCACAAATTTTCTTTCATTTATTTTTTGTAAATTAGAGTACATTTCATTGAACTTTCGGCATGTTTTTGCTACAATTTGGTCACATTGTCCATGAATAATAAAAAGATTCATCAAAACTTCATTTGAATAACTATTCATATCCATTTCAATTAAGGTAACTATTGAAATGAACTAACTACAATTTTAGGTAACTATTTTAAAGAAACAACCACGTGCATTACTATTATTGATCAACTTAATGTAACTGTCAAACGTCAATAGCATAGCATTGTTTGGTCATGACCTTTCATGTCCGCGTAAGGCAAATATGTCAAAATATTCCGATATTTACACAAACTTGCTTTTATTTCTAAAACCGAACTACTTGGATATAGGAACATGACCTCGTTATAAAGAGATTTCAATTTCCTTTTAGAATATGTTATACAGCGTGCTCCATTTAAATAAATGCATTTTTCACAATTTTTATATCTAGCGGTAAAATCACTAATTTTGACCCCTTCTGTATAATGTAAAACAAATTTTTATAGTGAAGATTAATGTACAATACTTTCGTAAATTACGCTTATAATTTCAATTTTCTGCGCGTTCCAGTGCCGCAGTAATAAATATTTATTTGGAGAAACATAGCTCAAAAAGTAGGAAACATGATCAAAAAATAAAGAAAATAGTTAATTTTTCGAAAACCACTAAAAATAAGTATAGAAACACCATATACAAAAACAATCATAAGGTGATAAGGGATCAGAAAACAAAATAATATACAGGGTATTCCATTTAAAATAACAAAGTTGCTACTACTTTTTGGTATAAGCGCCAACGATGCATCGCTAAAAATATTTTTAATTTTATTGTTTATTATCTGATCTAAAAAACCTAAACATTTATACCCAGTTAAGTAAACTACTTTAAACACATTGTATGTGTGGTTGGTAAAACGTTGCTAACTTAGCGAGTGCTAAGGTTAATAGTTATACTAGGAATATCAATATTTTTTCCCTTTGAAGAAAAACATACATTGACCACTACCTGGTCTAGACGTTAAACTTATTGTAAAGTTGGGTGCAAGACTAATATTTTATTATACTTAAACGGTTTTTTTGGCTAATGCTAAGTATAGAAGAGTTTATTTTTTTGGCTAAAGAATAATACGATTTTAATAAATAATAGTACTAATAATAGTAAACCATTGACATTTTACGCAATATTTGCTTGAAAGATAAAGGTTTAGTTTTACTTAATCGTCAAAAATGTAATACTTTGCTTAACTGTTAAACAAATATTTAAAAAGTAAACTAATATTTTTATGAGTACTTCTAACTTGCCAAATATCTAAACTCTATCAAATCAAGACAAGCTTCAAATACCACTAGTTGAAATGACTTTTTGAATAAACTATTATCTTTTTTCAACAGAAATTTCCTCGACATACTGGCGGTTTCCTCATAGTTAACGATGCATCAAAAACCTTCCAAGCATATTTTAAATATGTTCGTAAGCCTTAAATCCGAATTTTTTGCTTTTAATTCTAAAACTTCATAATACTCAAGTTTAGTCTTAATTTGGAGGTCTATTATTATAAAAATTATAATATTTTGATGGGTTTATGCTATTCAAAAATTATGTTTTAATATCTATATCTGTATGGTGCAATCAATTAAAAAAAAATTAATTTCGCTTTTTTTGAAAAAGTAAAATTTTATATTATACTTGTTGTAGCTACTTATGATTTTTTTTCCAAATCAAAAGTTTGCCATATATTGTTGGTATTCAGCCTCCATTTAAAATATGTAAGTTGACTGTTTGGTAAATTTCTGGACATATCAGCAAAATCTTCTTTGAATTTTTGTTTTTTTGCGATATCTCTGAAAATATATTTATAAGTTTTGTATACTATTAAAGGTGTTTTAGTAGGCATCAATAAAATAATTCAGCATAACTTAACCTTGCCTTAATTTAATCGACATTATGTCTTTTACTGCAAAAGTACATACATAACATAATTTCTTCCACCATTTTTCGACTTTTTAATTATCCTGTTTTATAAATATTTTAGTTTTTAAACCCATTTATAAACTATTCATATTTGTTACCAAAATTAGACTGATGCTAAACTAAAAACTTGCCTTTGAACTTTTGTTTTTTTTATCTCACTGAGAGACTTTTTTAGCTGTCCCTTTCAGATGAGATTCAATGTTTAAACTCTACTTTAATCGGGAACAACTGTACAAACGTCCTGTCGGGCACACCGACAATCAATGACAATGAAAATAGAGACTGCAAGCCTTATTATTTAGTTGACGTAAGTACTTACCAAACATTTGTTATTCTTTCATTTTTGTTACGGTCGCTTTGGACAAATAAAGAAAATTAAAAAAAATAACAAGTTTTTTAGGGATGATTTCGATAATTGGAAATAAGCGCTTTTTCAAGTTAAAACCTCGCTTATTTAAATTTTTAACTTCGCGAAGCCCAAGGGAAAAATATAAAAACCTAAACGGAATTTTATTTTCGAGTATCTTTAATTTATCCGTGAATCCGTGAATGTTTTTGCTCGCAAATAATTGACTGAAAACCGAATTGGGGTGAATTTTAAATAATTTTTTTTAAATAAGATATCAAAATATTCCTATTTTCTTTTTTAGAACCTTTTGCTGTTGGTACTTGTATCTATGATAGCTTGCGCTGTGTATCAAATACTCATTTCCCTACTTAAGACAATCATTTTGTTGAGTGCTATGGCAGGATTTTTGGCAGCTTATATTACCTACTCAAAAGAAGCTGATTTGGTATACAAGACAGCTTGTGAAGATAAGTTTCGGTAAGATTTATTTTTTTTTTAATGAAACACACTTTTTAAATTTATTTTTAATTATTAAAAATTAAATTGTTAAAAGTAGGTACTTTAGTTTAAAGATATAATTACCAGACTTTAAAAATTTTTGTCTGTGATATATATATCTAAGTATATAAGAATTATTTCATAAAGACAATATTAAACACTTAGTAATAACAAAATAACAATGATATTGTTATATTTCTAAATAATAGAATAAAAATTGATTTACTTTAATTAATTATTTTCAAAAAATGCTCTTGCATTAATATCAGCATTACAATAGTTATTTTGCAAAAATTAGCAAAGGTAACTCGAATTCCAGCTGGCATCTAATTCAAATATATTTATTGATACACCTTTACGATCTGCAGAAGTAATGATATACCTATGTTTTGTATGAAATGCATATTTGGCAGTATCAATATCAGCCTACTTTACATAAAACTTCGGATCCAACCTAAAATTGTTTGTGTTGTGACTTAAAGAATTTCATACAGATTTTGTAGTTTCTATAGTCTTACCTTTTTTTTTAAATGGCGATCAGATCACCCACAATAAATTTAATAATCTAATAACCTATTTTATTCTCGGTGCAGAAACTCTAATTGGTTGAAGATGATGCAGAAAAGCAGTCTCCCTGCACTGAACAGCGAAACTGATTTCACGACTTTAAAACAGAATTATACCGATTGACAGTATATGTTGTAACCCGTTGTTTCCCGGGGCACCTCTTTTACTGTCACGCTAAATAAAGCTCTTTGACCAGCAACATTGTGACTGAGTGAATGTGTTAATTATTATAAAAAGGAAATATACACATTTTTATTTTCAGGTCACTGTAAAACTTCATAACAAAGGAAGCATAATTCTATTATACTAAATATCTCTCATTCAACAGAGATACAATGGCTGAAGAAAATACAACTTTTGTGACAAGATTTTTAAAACATTTTAAACTAAAAAATGCTTCTCTTAATTATAAATCATTTATTTAACAATCATTTTCTTTTAACGATCAAAACTCATGAGATTTGCATCAGAGATTACTATGTAAAAAGGAATTTGCGTTAGATTATTTTAAAGCTACGTTTTTTAAGCTTAAGTTTTTTTCTAGTAACTAGACAAATATCCAAAAAGCTGGGCATACATAAACTAATTATGTGTTTTACAATGTTTAGTCCTTAAAAGGAATCGAACAGATTTTAGAATTTGAGTTTTTTTGTAAAGAAATGAAGAATTTCTTGAGTTTCTTTTTATATTGACAAAAAAAATTGTAGATGAATGAATTCAAGATCCTTATAATTTGCATAAACGATATTTAATAAGAAGGGGCATTTATTGATTGTGGATCTAAAATATGCCATAATCTTCTAGAGAACCATCAACAAATCTTATAAAATATATCATCATATATTACAAAATGTAGTATGCCATTTTTGCTTTTTATATGTAAAATATATCATAATATTTTACAGAATTATTCCATTATTTGCAACAGAACGATTGTGAACAAAATGGCTGTGGCTAAAATATGCCGTAATATTTCAGAAAACTAACAACAAATCTCGTAAGATAAACCATCATAAATTACAAAATTTAATATGCTACTCTTCATTTTCTTATGTGAAAGATATCATAATATTTTATAGCATTCTGTTTTTTGCAAGAAACGCATTCTAAGATTTATGATCCCATCAAATTTTTAAAAGAAAATCTAGAGAATGTATCATTTTTATAAATGATCTTAGGTGGTTGAGGATCTAAAATATTCCATAATATCTTAGAGAGCCAACAACAAATCTTGTAAAATATACCATCATAAATTACAAAATTTCGTATGCCATCTTTCTTTTTTTTGTAAAATATATCATAATATTTTACGGAAAGTGATCTCGAAGACCGCCTAAAGAAGATTGAATCATTATTAGCGAGGAAACCTAAAAGACCATTGCAATGCTGGAATTGCAATGAGGAGGAGCACTTTAAACGTCAATGCCCCTAGCCTATACAAGATTCAAGGAACTAGGAAAACTTCAACTTCAAGCTGGCTGGGTGCCACCAAGCCCCACGTATAAGACTAAACCAGCTGCCACATCCTGGAGAGAGCTTGGTAGTACCAGGAAAAATATGCGGCCGTGAATGTGAGATGGTAGTAGATACAGGATCAAGTCATACTATCGTGAAGCCGAACATCGTAGCAGACTGTAGGCTTTCAGCACCACCCTATTTAATTCTGGAGCCTGCGGATGGCAAAAGAACCCCGATTCTTGGATTGCATGAAGTTACAGTCACCATTGTAACAACATTCTAAGCTAAACAACATTCCAACAGCCAGTACTAGTGGCAGATATCATAGATATTGTCATATTAGGATTAGATGTTATCAATGCTCAGCAGTTTAAAATGGATGTATATAACCGGATATTGACGACGAGAAATGAAGAGATTTTTATGCACCACCTATATGAAGATAAAGTAAATACCAGAGTCGTTAAGTTATTCAAGGATATTACCATACCAGGAAATTCAGAGGTGGTGGTTAATGCTACAACTGGAGGAAAAGAAGGAGAAACTGTTTTGATTGAGCCCATGGAAAACTGCAAACTATATGGTCAAGGAATTTTTCCAGCCAAGACGTTATCTAAGCAGAAGAAATCTACTGTTTTGGTTCGAATGGTAAATTTAAAAGGATATGATCAACACCTGAAACAAAGAGAGAACATTGGTGTATACTCTGAAGTAGTGGCAGTCATAAAAAATGCTGATAGAAGTTGTTATTCAAACAGACCTTTTCCTGTATGTTTACAAAACCTATTTGAAGAATCTTTTGCCAATTTAACCATGGACCAGTGTAGTAAATTGCGACGTCTTCTTGAAGAAAATCAATATGTGTTTTCCTTACACGATAATGACCTGGGAAGAACTGATTTGGTGCAGCATCGAATTAACACTAGAAACAATGCTCCGATTAAACAAGCACCTCGAAAAATTCCAATAGCTAAACAAGGAGAAGTTTCCTCAATGCTTCAAGAAATGAGGACACAAGGAGTGGTAGAACCTTCTCAGAGTCCTTGGACATCTCCAGTTGTGCTAGTGAAGAAAAAGGATGGATCCACTGGATTTTGTGTAGACTATCGCCGACTGAATGACATTACCAAGAAAGACAGTTATCCCCTACCAAGAATTGACGATACCCTGGACACTCTATTAGGTTCACAATGGTTCTCAACACTCGATCTAAACAGTGGATACTGGCAGGTAAAGATGCACCCAGAAGATAAGGAAAAGACCGCATTCTCGACTGGAACAGGACTTTGGCAGTTTACAGTCATGCCCTTTGGACTCTGCAATGCTCCAGCTACCTTTGAAAGACTTATGAAAACAATTTTACGAGGAATGACTTGTGAATCATGTTTAGTTCCTCTGGATGACGTCATCATACTGGGAAAAATATTTGAAGATCATTTGAAGAATATTCAAAAGGTATTTGTTAAACTCCGAGAGGCCAACCTGAAGCAAAGTCCTAAAAAATTTTGCTTATTTTAAAAAGAAGTTTGATATCTTGGCCATGTATTATCAGAAAAAGGTGTCAAGACTGATCCAGATAAAGTAGAGGCAATCGAAAATTGGCCACGACCCACTGACAAACACCAGTTAAAAAGCTTTCTGGGCCTCTGTACCTATTACAGAAGATTTATAATAGGTACAAAGGCCTATTACAAATCTAGGTAGGGATTTGTCTTGGGGCCGTTCTATCACAAAAATATGAAGATGGCGAGCAAGTGATAGCTTATTTCAGTAAAACTTTATCAAAACCAAAAAGAAACTATTGTGTCACCAGACGAGAGCTATTAGCAGCAGTAAAAGCTATTGAACATTTCCATAAATATTTGTATGGTCAACATTTTATCCTTAGAACTGACCATGCTTCGTTGAAATGGCTGTTTCAGTTTAAAAATCTCGAAGGACAAATAGCAAGGTAGCTTTAACGATTACAAGAGTATGACTTTACAATAGAATATAGGAAAGGTGAATATCACCAAAATGCCGATGCTTTATCGAGAAGACCCTGTATTGAAACATGTTAACATTTTAAAAAGGAATCAAAACAGTATCCAGAGATATTTACTTGTAATCGTATTGGCCTTCACAGTTCTAAAGATTGGGATGTAGCTAGTTTAATCCAAGATCAGTGTGATGACCCAGTATTTGGTTTTATTTACGAACTGAAATCTCGAGAAATTTCAAAACCAGAATGAAAAGATATTTCTGACAAATCTCCAGAACTAAAAGCTTATTGGTCTCAATGGAATTCATTGGTTATAAAAGATGGATTGTTAAAAAGAGTCTGGGAGAGCGTAGATGGAAAAGAAAAGACATATCTGACAGTCCTTCCTTGAAAACGGATTCCGGAAGTTCTTGAAGCTGTTCATGGCGGTGTCGGCGGAGGACATTTTGAAGTTGGTAAGACCTTGGCAAAAGTTAGAGAATGATTTTACTGGCTGAACAGTCATCAAGATGTTGAACGCTGGTGCCGACAGTGTGAGCAGTGTTCGTCAAGCAAGGACCCAAGAACCCGGACAAGAGGTGCACCCTTTAAACGAATTGCCATAGACGTAGCAGGACCCTTTCCTACTAGTAGTTCCGGAAACCGATATGCTCTTTTTGCTATGGATTACTATAGTAAGTGGCCCGAGGTTTATCCGATTCCAAACCAAGAAGCAATGACAGTAGCTGAAGTGCTGTTCCAGAACTGGATTTGTCGATTTGGTGTACCCAGAGAGATCCATTCAGACCAAGGAAGGAACTTTGAGTCACAAATATTCCAACAAGTATGCCAGTTGCTGGGAATCAATAAGACCCGTACAACCTCACAACACCCTCAGTCTCATGAAATGGTTGAAATATTTAACCGCACATTTGAAACCTATTTGAGGATAGTGATAAACTCTAAGCAAACCGACTGGGATACCTGTATACAACCATTCCTATTGGCATATCGTTTTTCTATCCGCAAGTCAACTGGAAAAAGCCCGGCAAAAGTTGTCTACAGTGATGAACTTCGTTTACCTTTGGACATTATTACTGGAAGATCCCATAAGTCTGAAACCCTTGAGGAGTACGTCGACCATTTACAAGCGTTTACAAATTGTTCATGAACAAGCACGGGATAAACTTCATCTAGAAAGTAACAGAATGAAATCACGTTATGACATAAAGCCAAATTCTACCGGTTTTAATCCTGGGGATAAAGTCTGGTTATACAATCCACGGAGGACGAAGGGCAAGTCACCAACACAGGATGGGATTTCTCCAGGATCTTAGAAGTACTTCAATACTTGAAACTCACAACATCTTGAAAACATATATGCTAAGGGCCCTGTAGAAGGCGTAATATAGGCCGAAACATTGGCAATAAAGAAAAGTTTTGAGCTTGGATTTTAATTGACTCCTTATCCCAAAAAAAAAATCTATTGTAATCTATTTCTATTTCTATATAAGCATGCTACAATATTTAAAAAACTTATTATCAATAATTTTTTAAATCATTAACCATAAATATTGTCATAATATTTTTTACGATTGTCGAATATGTTGCTTTCATCGTTCTTAAGTATATTATTTTGACTTAAGAGAACCATTCTTTTTACTAATTAATAAGAAAATGGAAAATATAAATTTTATGTAAAATATGTTATTAAGAATCAACAAATAAATAAATTTACCTGCCATTGACGGCAACGCCGGTTGCACATCGGCAACATTGGCCGTGTGCAGAGCTCACTGTCATCATCCCTTGTTAAAACAATATTCCGTTGTTCCTGTGTCGATTTTGAAATAGACCATGTGCGAAATCGAGATAAGGAATGCAGCCTTCACTACTCGATTGCAATTTTTTATACATTTATTTTTAATTAATAAGACCTTGTACGGGACATAGTCATCACTGTCAGGGTTTACACTAGGATAACGTGTCTTTTGATTCCTTAATATGGTTTACCCTAATTATAGTTACACAAAAAAAAAGAAACTAATTGTGAAAAAAGGGGAAAAGAGAAATTTGAACCCACAAGTAACGATACGCGATGTACAACACAAATACAGAATGAGTTAGATGTGCCTCCGGACCATCGTGGGAGCCTTTGGGACTAGGGGAGCGGCGGATTATTTTCTTTAAATTTCGTAGTGTACGGTATGAGTAGAGAGACTACGTTGTTATCTTATTTAGGGAACGAGGACGAAATATAATTAACCTTCTTAGGCACGTAAAAATAGATAATTTACGATTTCTCGATCAAATTGGAATTAATAATAAGGAAAAATTGTCTCTTTACTTTGATATTCTTTGACTCAAAATTCCATACGATGTTTAACAATTGAAACTTTACATATTTCTAATGTGTCTCTCTTTTCTTATATATGGAGATATACTGCTTTGTAAATGCATCTTTTCATCTAAATTAATTTATGTACTTATCTCATATATGGATTTGGCACACTTTCAAGAATTTGAAAGTTCTCGAAAAAAGAAAATTCTTGAAGCCTAATTTTAAACTTAAACGTTTATTTCTTTTAATTTTGAATTATTGAAATTTTGTAACTTTTATTTGGATATAAAGAAGATAAAACTCTAATCCTCTTAAATTTATATAATGTTAACGTTTTGGCTTATATTAAGCCTTTTTAGGAAGCGACGATAATTAAAATGAACATAATTTTTCGATAAAAAAATTATAATATATGATGGTAGGGCTTTTCAGAATCTCCGGTATCTAAGGGTAGTGCAATATTTTATGTTACAGCACGTAAAATTGCGTAAATAATTCTATTTTTATTTCGAAGAACCACAATCATAGGGTGAATTTTATTCCAGAAAAAGTTATATGAAAATACACTTAAGGGTTACTTTTTTACATCGCTTCTATATTAAAAAATCCGTTTTTACATAATACTATTTTAACTGCATAATACTTTATATTTTTTACACAATTATTTACCAAATACTTAAATTTAAGGGTACAGCGAACTTCTGCTACTAAAATTATTTTTACTTCTAACAATACTTGGAGTATAGAGAAAAACTCTTATTCAGAAAGCTAATATTTAAACTTTTACTAGTTTTAGAATTTCCGGTAAATATTTTTCCTACAGAGATCAGCACGGCGACAGTGTGAGAAATGAGGAACTGATGAATTTTTCTTCGCGTTCGGAACTGCTTTTAGAACTTTTATACTATTGGGAAAATCCATTATAGTAACTTTTTGGTTTTGTTAGGGTTTATGACTAAGTTGTGCTCATTTAAGGGCTTAAAATCAGCATATTAATAAGTTTTTGATAAAGTTAGAGTAGTAAAAAGGTCAGACGTATAATATCGAGTAAAAGAGGTCCAAGATTTGACTCCTGAAACTATATCTTTGCACCTAAAATACCTGTCTTTACTCCGCTCCGATAATATTGTATTTATTATGAACAAACTGAGTAAAAATTGGATAAAGAGACGTACGTTGATATTATTAATTCTTAAAAATCCATTATTTTCGGTTCTAACCATATTTGCTAAGGAATTAATGAGTTTAAAGTTTTTAGGTATAATTTATCTTAGGTTTATATTTCGCAAAATGGCTCAAATCAGTAAAACAATTTTGATCAAAGGAGTAATGATCCATAGATAGACTTATGCCTATTTTTTATTTTTTTGAATAAGGATTTTTATTGCAATCAACAATCAAAAAAACAATAAATTACAAGCAATCAAGTATCACAGGAACACCAGGTTGACCTCATCTCATCAGAATCGCAAGCTTGGGCCTTAACATGTTACACAAGTTGTCACTTCTGCTGATTAAATTTTATTATGCCGATCAATATTTTTGTTAAGTTATGTAGCAAATGCCTATTATAATTTAATTTTTTACTGTTTGAAAGTTCTTTCTTAATCAACCAGTTATTTGACGCAGGCAAGAGCTCTGAGTTTCTTAAAGTATAAATTTAAAAATTTTTTGGTTTGTTTGTCTTATAGATTGCTTGCTAAAAACTGAAGTATTTTAAATTTCTTCCTATCCCATAGCACACATTATCTTGCTATTAGATATCGTCAGCTGTACGCTGTAATTGACTATCGTGAAAGTAAAAATAAACTAAAGGTCTTTTGTAAAACCAGAAATTGCTAAAAAGCATTTTGGAAAATTCATTAAACAAGATACATTTTAAATTTCAACGGCTTATGGTACATCAGTTGACACATTTTTAGCACCATTATCTGATATCCAGGAATATTTACAAATGAAGAAAGCCCTGCATTAAAATTTATTATTTTTGATTTTCATATTTATTTCGTTTGTTTGCTAGGAATAGATAATTTAAAAATATTACAAGCAATTATCGACTTAAATAATAATATGTTATGTACACCAGAATCTAAAATTACATTATAATATTAAAATATCATAATCACAAACACAAACGTCATTACGCTGTAACCAAATTTCAAAGAGGTTGTTAAGCTTAAAGTTAAAAATATAAAAGCCGGAATCTCGATAATACCCTACATGAAATTTGATACCTAGTCTAAAAATTTCCGAGTGCCTTTTTAAGGTCAATAAGGAAAATTCCTAAATTGACTTTTCCAAACCCGTGCAGGTCATTAACTTTTGTAACTATGAAATAACATGTAATCAAAATATTACCGAGGCTAATCTTAATTTTAAAAAGTATAAATTTTATTTTTCAAAAATATGACAGAGCCATATCAATACCAAAAGACGAAATGCAATTTTAAAGCTTATAGAAGATTCTGCCGATATATTTCATGTAGATGGAAACAGACTAACTTTTAAGAGTAAAACTAAATACCATATTAGCAGTTGTAGACCAAAATATAGTCAGACCATCCCACTTATATCGGTCCTCTCCTATTTGGATTATTCCAAACGAAGCTGACTTATAAGGCCGTCAAAAATGGAACTGCTGCACCACTGCGCAATATTTCAGATCTCTTGGATAAATTTGGGCACTATCAAGATTTTACTATATTAGATTTTGTACCAAAAGGTAGAAAGAAGACATCAATAAACCCAACCCGCATTCAACACAAAGAATGGTTACTACTAATACCTTAGGATGCCAATTGGACTGACGAATGCTCCGACGACATTCTAAAGGGTTATGGACAATATATTAAGATGTTACCAAGATGAAATCTGCGCCGTTTATCTAAACCATAATAAAAATGTTTAAATTTTTTTGATAGATTTAGAAAAACTAATTTTAAAATTCATCTGGATAAATCCGATTTTTTTCAGAAGGAAGTGTCTTATCTGGGATCTTATTGTTATACCTGAAGGCGTAAAGCCCAAACCTGAAAAATACTAAAAAATGAAAGAGAAATCAAAGGATTCCTTTTTCTTCTAGGTTACTACCGAAATTTTATTAAAGACTTTGCTAAAATTACAAAACATTTAACAAAAAGGCTACAAAAAGATGCTACAGTGAACATTATATATCTGGACAACGTTAACTGTCTTAAATGATGTAAAAATCACTTATTAAATGAACCTCCTTATTGCAATACCCACATTTTGCGAGACCATTTATTTTAACTTGCGATGCGTCAAATTTCGTTTTAGGAGCAGTCGGTTCTAAAATATCGAAAAATGTTATCTCATACGTACTTGGGCCTAAATTTAAAATTGGAACTGACATGAACCTCTAGAATGGCTTGTTTTAATAAAAGAGCCAAATTTAAAATTAATAAACAAGAACCAAGTTTTTCTTTTATTAAGTATATAAACCAATTCAACATAAACATGAATAAGAAAGTAACATAGAAAATTAGTCTCTAAAAGTCCAAGTAGGAGACCTCGACTTTGTTCCGAATGGCCCTGAAGATAAAGAAGATGCTGATGCCACAATACGTTCAAATAATAAAAATTCCGTCTTAGGAATATCCATTGTTGACTAATTCAAAAATAAATTTTTCGCAAGCAGAAGCAAACAAGGTTAGTCTTCTATATAAAACAAAAAATAGAAATTTTTATGCATTTTTAAAAAACAACTATGAACAAGAAATGATCAAATTCATCAAAGAAAATATTTCACCAAAGATTAAATACTTGTATTTCGAAGATTCACTGTATGAGAAATTAAGTTCTTAAAAATATTTTGATAAAAATTCACAAATATCCATGATAAAATGCATCAAAAAATTATTAGATATCGAAAAAGTAACGAGGTATAGAAAAAACGGAAAAATGCATTTAAATCGCGTATACTACTGGCTCAATTGGCAAAAGTCAATACAAACATATATTAACGAAATCGAAATCTGTCAAATCACAAAAGTCCATAGAAAATCCTTAAATTATATTTTTCTATGACTGCTATGTAAAACGTTAAAAAACGCACGCCAAAGTCAGTCTCAAAGTGACGTTTTTCATACGCTGCTCCGTGCGCAAATTGCGTAAGGTGCAATCTTTGCGCACGCTTACCGTAAAGGTGAAATTCCTGGTAGTTATTGGTATCTAAAATTGTTGTTTAGAATAAATATAATTTCTTATTTTATGTTATTAGCAAATGCACCTATTTTGTATAGGCTGCAACATTGATTAATTTTAAGTTTGCAACTGTTACGTCGCGTCCTCGCCCTTTTCCATTCGACATGGCGAACGATACGTTTGGTTTTCTTCGTTGTATTTAATTGTAAATGTATTACCGTAAAATAAAGGTTTAAAAAAGGAATATGGTCAATCGTCAATGATTAGCCCGTGGTTTACACAAATATTGTCTCTGGCGTAACGTATTTATCATCATGGCGTATCGTGTCGTTTATCATTTGAAAAATAATTCAAAGTTAATATAAGATATCCCTTAAAGTTTATGGTTTGGAGGAACTAGGGATGAAAGAGAGCAGGGAATGGCTTGCTTATTTTAAAGCGATATGGGGGTTGGTATTCTAGTGCCGTTGCCGATGGATATATTGCGGAGTCTGTATATTCAATAAAATAATGGAATCTGTGGAGCCATCGTCGCCCTACATTTCCTGAAAAAGACTTTTTGCAGCCTTTGCCAAGGAATGGCCAAGTAACCCAGTCATATTCGTCTTAGTATTCTCTAAATATTACAAAAAATTGTTAAAATAAATGGAATATTCCTATAGTTAATTTTAAAAACGGTTCCAATGTTACCACTAATTATAACGTAAATAAGTACTTTAAATTTATTGTTATTTCGAAAATGTAGCAACTAGTTATTGCCATTAAATAATTTTGATGCAAATTTAAATAACTTTATACAGAACATTTATTATTGTGTGATATACAGTCTTAGAAAAAGTGTAGTGTACAATATGGTTGAACTTGACTCTTTGTACAGGGTGTCCCAAATTCGAGCCTCACCATTAAGATCTCGTAAACTAGAAGAGATACGAGGTCGATTAAATTAAGGCAAAGTTGTGCAATTTGGTGCTGATTAAAACGCCTTTTTGAAAATTCAAAAATGCCGAATACTTCCAAAAATATTCGCGATTTCATTTTTATTTTTTTAGGACTCTATTTGAATAGATATAACAAAATAAATTACTCATTCATTGCTACTTTCTCTATTTTACATAATAGGGTCATCAGATTTTCAAATTGACGCTCTGTATTTGAGCTGTCATCATCAAGTTTTTTTTTTTTTTTAATAACGGCCTTGGATTTTTTATTATTAGATTTTAAGAGCCCCTTATGTTTCTAAACCATTGATATATCGCACTTATTCACAGATTTTATATTAATAGATATTTCCATAAGGACTTATGTGTTAAAGAGAAAGACAAAAAATATATTTTTAATAGAATTAAAAACCTTTTCTTTATAATAACCACGAAAAAAAGGTTAATAAATAATACAATAATTAAAGCAACATTCTTCAAATCTTACGTCCTGAGATAAATATGTAGAAATTTTAGCAATTATTTATTTATCAATCAATCAATCAAATATGCTTTATTGTCAAAAAATTTAAAGAATTTTGTAGACAAAGCTTTACATAAAAGGCAAAACACACAAATATAGAAACCAAAATATAAGTACTAAATAAATATATACAAAACTGGGTACAAAAGACATAAATATACCTGGTCAAATTTCATATATTAAATGTAAAAAGTAAGAAAATAGGAAAGTTAATGAAAATAGTAACAAGGAAGTAAAATAAAAAAGTAAAAAAAAGTAACAAAAACAGTCAAAAACATTTATACAATGTTTAAAAAGTCATAAGAATTTTATAGAAATTTAGGAAACACAACATATTGCTATTCTATTGCTATTCTACATCGTAAAAATTTAATAATTAGCCAGTGCGTGCATGATACTCAAAAATTAATGTTAAAAAAAAATCATTTACTGCATATAAAGCTCTCTTCAGTAAAGATGATTTTAAAGCATTGCAAAATCGAGAAAAAGATGTCAATGATTTAATTTGCAAAGCCAGATGATTGTGCATTTTTTTAGCTCCATAAAGAATAGAGCTTTTTATTAATTCTGACCTTGAGATTGGCGCATAAAGATCATGGCTCTGCGTTTCGAAGTGGATAATTGCGAGATGGTCTATTAGGAATTTCTGATATATGCTTGCGAACCAAGCAAAAAGATTCAAGAATGAATAAAGATGGAAGAGTTAATATTTTAAATCTTTTAAACATTTCTTGGCAGTGAGCACGACTTTCAAGTCCTAGTAAATAGCGAACCGCTCTCTTTTGTAGTTTAAAAATGCACTCAAACTGAGTCACACAGTATGTGCCCCAGAATGGAAGGGCGTAACGAAGATGGGACTCAAAAAGGGCATAATATACTGATCTTGATGACGAAAGATTTAATTCCCTGGAAACTGATCTTATGGTAAAACAAGCTGAACTTAATTTTTTAGATAAAACATCGATATGTAATTCCTACTTCAAAGAGCTATCAACATCAAAGTGGCGGTGCGTCGTGCACGCTGACAATCATTGTTTATTTGTTTACTTTTAAACTATTAAATATTTTGACAGTTTACTGTTCGTTCGCTAATTGTTAATGCGTATTTACCGAAAATGCCTTTTTCTTCTAAAGAAAAAAGAGACATAATAAGGATTTATACGACAGCCGCATTACACTTATTTTGTTAATATTGATAATAATTTAGCTCAATACGGAAGTTTAGTTAAACCAAAGATTAAATATGGAAGACGAGTCGATCCCGAAGAGGAACAACTTATCTTAGACACTGTAAGTTTTAAAATCATTCCAGAGTAGAAAGTAAAATAGATAATTTACATTATTTTTAAGGCAAATAATAATCCTTGAGCTCTAATTAGAGTTTTCTCAATCGAAGTGGCACTACTGCGAATGACAGTTTGGAGAACTTTACATATTTCTTGGATATCAATATTACAAAATTATATTGGTCAAACACTAAGACCTGGCGATGCTGAGAGACGCTTAGAATTTTGTTACTGGTTGTAAGATAAAATTCATGAAAAAGCCGACTTCCTAAATAAAATTATAGTGACAGATGAATGCAGTTTTTCAACAAATGGACTATTTAATAGACAGAACGAACACTATTGGTCAATAGAAAACCCAAGGCAGAATCAAGAAGTAAGACCTCAGGAACGACAATCATTTAATAAATGCATCAGTATGTGGCACAACAAAAAGTAATATGCATGGATCTTTGCATGCATCCAAGCAGGCCGATTATTATTTGAATGTTTTCTTTAATTCTATTATTTTTAAACCTCTTTTTATGTTAGTGTTTAAGCTTTTTTTACTAATGCGTTATTATAAAAAAAGGTGTTTGTTTTTAATCTCATTAAAAAGATATTTTTGTCTTTCTCTTTAACACGAGTCCTTATAGAAATATCCATTAATTTAAAACTTTTGAATAAGTGCGATACATCGTTGGTTTAGGAACATAAGGGGCTTTTAAACTCCGTAATAAAAAACAAACTTGATGATGACAGCTCAAATACGAAATCTGATGACACTATTTTGTAAAATAGAGAAAGTAGCAATGAGAATGAGTAATTTATTTTGTTATATCTATTCAAATAAAGTCATCAAAAAATAAAAATGAAATCGCGAATATTCGGTTTTTTTTTCAAATATCTTCGGAAATATTCGGAATTTTAACACCAAATTGTGCAACTTTGCCTCAATTTAAGGGATCTCGTATCTCTTCTAGTTTCGAGATCCCAATGGTGAGGCTCGAATTTGGGACACCCTGTACACTCGTGTGACTTATGGCACTTCCCTAAGGCTCGTGGCAATAAACCGTCACGCTCGTCTGAAAAGAGTCTTTTTCAGAACTTATTACATAATATACTATTTTGTAGGACTATGTAAAAGGTGTGTAAAAAACGCACGCCAGACTCAATCTCAAAGTGATGATTTTTACATACCGTGCGCAAATTTTGTAGTTTCCAATCTTTGCGCATGCTTACCTCAAAGCAATAATAAGTTTATGGTATCGAAACACAACAAAAATAATAAACCCTTTTCTGAAAATACGACACTAGTCTATTTTGAAGAACTTTTGAAGAAATATAAATCATCCACTCTCTGGTCCAAATACTCAATGTTAAAAAGTACCCTAAAAACAAAACGAAACGTCGGTAAGTAATTATATGTTTACTTTCCTAAAGAGAAAAGCAGAAAAATATAGTCGCCTTCGCTCTTATCGTGCGGGTTCAAAGGTCACCACGTAATATGAATCAAATTGAAAAATCAGTGGCTGCCAAAATGTTATTTCCTTGAGAGTTTGACAATACATTGAACGCTGTCATGTGATATATTAAAGCCGCGTATACACCTTAGATCATAATTATTAACTGACGCGATGTCTATAACGCCGTAAAAATGTCTGCGGAATACTACATATCCGAGATTCGACATGTAAAACATACGTTGGTTATTTCCTTTCATGACGTGAAAAATCCCATAAGTATAAAGCCCGTTGGGTATACGCCTCATCGGTATATGCCTAGAATCCCCGATATTCTGCTAAGTTGCCAGACATAATATTTACTTTTCTTTTTTGAAAAATTGTCCGAAATAGACGGAATTCTCAATAACAATTTTTCTTTACGCAATAATATCTAAATTTAAGCATTTTATATTTTTTTATGAGAGCAAAAATGCCTCCCTAGCCTTTCATTAAAATTGTACACATTTCATTTAAAAATGGTTGTTACCTAAATTTTTGAGAAATTAGTATACGATTTAGCATGACCATTAATTTAAAACTTTTGAATAAGTGCGATACATCGTTGGTTTAGGAACATAAGGGGCTTTTAAACTCCGTAATAAAAAACAAACTTGATGATGACAGCTCAAATACGAAATCTGATGACACTATTTTGTAAAATAGAGAAAGTAGCAATGAGAATGAGTAATTTATTTTGTTATATCTATTCAAATAAAGTCATCAAAAAATAAAAATGAAATCGCGAATATTCGGTTTTTTTTTCAAATATCTTCGGAAATATTCGGAATTTTAACACCAAATTGTGCAACTTTGCCTCAATTTAAGGGATCTCGTATCTCTTCTAGTTTCGAGATCCCAATGGTGAGGCTCGAATTTGGGACACCCTGTACACTCGTGTGACTTATGGCACTTCCCTAAGGCTCGTGGCAATAAACCGTCACGCTCGTCTGAAAAGAGTCTTTTTCAGAACTTATTACATAATATACTATTTTGTAGGACTATGTAAAAGGTGTGTAAAAAACGCACGCCAGACTCAATCTCAAAGTGATGATTTTTACATACCGTGCGCAAATTTTGTAGTTTCCAATCTTTGCGCATGCTTACCTCAAAGCAATAATAAGTTTATGGTATCGAAACACAACAAAAATAATAAACCCTTTTCTGAAAATACGACACTAGTCTATTTTGAAGAACTTTTGAAGAAATATAAATCATCCACTCTCTGGTCCAAATACTCAATGTTAAAAAGTACCCTAAAAACAAAACGAAACGTCGGTAAGTAATTATATGTTTACTTTCCTAAAGAGAAAAGCAGAAAAATATAGTCGCCTTCGCTCTTATCGTGCGGGTTCAAAGGTCACCACGTAATATGAATCAAATTGAAAAATCAGTGGCTGCCAAAATGTTATTTCCTTGAGAGTTTGACAATACATTGAACGCTGTCATGTGATATATTAAAGCCGCGTATACACCTTAGATCATAATTATTAACTGACGCGATGTCTATAACGCCGTAAAAATGTCTGCGGAATACTACATATCCGAGATTCGACATGTAAAACATACGTTGGTTATTTCCTTTCATGACGTGAAAAATCCCATAAGTATAAAGCCCGTTGGGTATACGCCTCATCGGTATATGCCTAGAATCCCCGATATTCTGCTAAGTTGCCAGACATAATATTTACTTTTCTTTTTTGAAAAATTGTCCGAAATAGACGGAATTCTCAATAACAATTTTTCTTTACGCAATAATATCTAAATTTAAGCATTTTATATTTTTTTATGAGAGCAAAAATGCCTCCCTAGCCTTTCATTAAAATTGTACACATTTCATTTAAAAATGGTTGTTACCTAAATTTTTGAGAAATTAGTATACGATTTAGCATGACCTTATGTATGTGCATAACATACTAATTTGTCGATTTCAGGGCACAGCGTCTAATTTTTAACGATTATTTGATCTTGTCTTTTTCTTTGTTTATGTGTGATTGTGTTTTTTTGTAATAATTATTGGGAAACTATACATTTTGGTATAATGACAAACAATTAATTTGTATTGTGTGTGATGCAGTGCAGTCAGAGGCCAGAAAACTACTTTCTTTGTTTAAAGGCAAGCTCATGTTACAATCTCACTTTTAAAATGACATTTTAATTTTATGATTTATTATTTGTCGTTCGACCCAATCTATACGTTGATGCACAGAAAATTAAAAAAGTTGTGTTATCTTTTCTTTTATATCAGTTAAAAGTCAAAAAAAGATAAAAAATAACTAAAAAAAAAACTGGTGAATGCGGCGGGCATTTCTATCTCCCATTTCTATCTCCCAGCGCATTCACCAATTCATTTATTTAACTTTGTTTAAAAAGATAAATACGAGGCGAGCTACGACAGTTCTTTAAAATGTCGTTTTCTTATGAATATTTATTTATTTACACATTACAAGGCAAAGAAAGATTAAAACTAACTATTAAAAAAATGAAGAATGCGCCGGGCATATCTATCTCCCAGCGCATTCACCAATTTATTTACTTAGCTTTGTTTAAAAAAAAAAATTGTACTTTTTAATCATACCTAAATAATAAAGGAATTGCAAAAAGAAAACTAATTATTTTAATAACGAAAAAGAAAATAAGAGATTGCGTAGAATGTACAAGAAGAAGTAGCTAAAGCGCTTGGAATTAGTTTAAGAATGGTGCAAAAGGTTGTATATGAAAACAAGAACAATTTTATTTCCAAGCAGGAAACAAAGTGTAAAAGGAAGAAGCCGAAGACTGAAGATTTAAGTGAATGTGTAAAAATGAAGTAACAAATTTGACTAAAAAAAGAAACTAAGTATAACTATCATTATCACTAACAGAGTCAGAAAACTCTTCGTCATTTTCCGAATCATCTTTAAATGGAGCAATGATCAATGGTCCAACTTGAATATCGAGTACTTTTTCTCTCTTCCACCAGGTTCTAATAATGTTTTCTGTGTGATACACTGATTTCCGCCAATACTCCTTTGTGATGTGATTCAATGCCTCATTCCAAACAGCTTCAACCTGGTCAGATCTAAGCCCAGCATATAAGGTTATTTTGACCCTGCCAACATAAGCTCATTGGCATTAAACTGACAATGGTATGGTGGCAATCTTAAAACTTCATGGCCATATTCACGTACTATTTCATCAACAGCATATATTTTTGATCTTCAGCGATTTTGCAATTGAAAAAAGTTCGGATTTTAGCATATATGGCAAGGGATTCTGATTTTCTTTTTCACTTTTTCTCCAACTTCCATTTGGTTGTTTATTCAAAATTCTTAAATGATACGACGCATTGTCTAATACTATTAAGGAAGGTTCTTGCAAGTTCGGTATTAACTGTTCCTTTAACCATTTTTCAAACATTTCGCAATTTATATTGTCATGATAATCCATACTTTTAGACTTAGAAGAAAAAATTAAACTTGCACCAGGAACGAATTCCGTTGAAGATCCGGCATGTAAAATAATAAATCGTTTTCCCTGACCACATCTTTTTTTCTTTTCACGCTTTTCACAGATTCATCTTGCCAAGATTTTATTCCACTCCCGTTTAAAAATATCCAAGTTTCATCTAAGAATACCACTTTCCTTAACTTTGATTTTTCATTTTGTGTATATTGTCTAAAAATCCTATTCGTTGGCTCACAATATTTGGTAGTTCATACAAATATCTTCTATTGCAGTCTTTTTTTATAGAGAAAACCTATGATTTTAATTAATTTTGATAAAGCAGCAAGTCCAATTTCCAAAGTGCCACGTTGCTTTAAAACATCCCTCAGAAATGGCAGCGTTATATTTGTTTTTAGCCTATATAGTTCATAAATCCTATCCCTTACTTCCATTTTTACACATTCACTTAAATCTGCTTCTGCGTCTTCGGCTTCTTCCTTTTACACTTTTTTTCCTTCTTGGGAATAAGATTTCATATACAACCTTTTGCACCATTCTTAAACTAATTCCAAGCGCTTTAGCTACTTCTTCTTGTACATTCTTAGGCAACCTTTTATTTTCTTTTTCGTTCTCAAAGTAATTAATAACATTAAGTACCATTTTTTTGGCTTGAGGATTTAGAAATCCACAAAAAGGCTTTTTCTTTTCCATAATTTGAAATTTAAATTATCTTGTGACAAATAATGTCATCCGTTAATCGAAACGAAACAGGCTGTAGTTAAAAAACGTTGTTGCGCAAATTGATCTGAAATGTAACTACAAAAGTTTATTGTTGATAATCCGATACACCCGCAGGATAAGAGCGATTTTGACTATATGTTTTAAAAAAGGCCAACACTCTCAATGGAAAGGATTTTCATCGGTTCCTATCTTCTGCTCCAGATAATAAATATTTGTTTATATAGGTACTTTGCTCAGATAATAGTATTAATAAATTAAAAACTTATATAATATATGTTCTTAGGCTGTCGTGGCAATTGAATTAACAGCACAAACACATTGCATGCATATGCCCAGAATATCTAATTGGCATATTCATATACTGTGTAAACTTAAAGTAAAACCAGGATCAATATATCTTAGAAATTATAATAATATTGATCTAAATAAATTTAATCAAGATGCATTAACTATAGCGTGGTAACAAATATACAGAACACCAAATTATAATGATAAGATTGAACTGCTTAACACACATGTTAACAATTTGATAAACAAACATGCTTCG